>NC_053429.1:118400171-118540857 GCF_007990345.1 Gossypium hirsutum | reverse complement strand
TCTTGAAATGGTAAACTTGACATTTAAGGTTCATTTAGGTGCACACGGCCTGGGACAACGCTTGTGCCATTTGGTTATGTGCCACACACGGCTTGCAACATAGCCGTGTGTGTTATCTCAGTGTGTTACACGACCTGCAACATGGCCGTGTGGCCTAACTCAATGAGTTACACGGGCAGGGACAAGACCGTGTGTCCCTATTTCAAAAGTTACACGATCTGAGGCATTCCACACGACTTGGCCACACGACTGTGTGTCCCCTATTTTTAAAAATTTTTCACTTTTTCTTAAAACTTATGTTTTGTTTCAAATTAGTTCTTCTAAGTCATTTTAAGGCCTTAAAGGCTCGATTTAGGGAAAATGCATGTGACTGGTTGGATTTTTATTAAGGTTATCTATTTAATGTTATGATGTTAAATGCTTTCCAATTGATCAGTAATACTCCGTAACCCTAATTCGGCAACGAGAACGGGTTAAGGATGTTATAGAAAAAGGATAGGGCAATCATTTATGATATTGTCAGAGGGTATAGGCAGATTATTGTTGTTGAAGATGCAACGTGGAAGTCATATATAAGTGTAAGAATTTTTTTTTTTATTTTTGTATTTCTTTTCTTGTTTTGACTTACTTATATCTATATAGTATATAATGCATATGAAATCTTTTTTTATAAAGTCATAAAGAAGCCGAGATATTTGGAACTCGAAGTTTCCTTTATTATGAGCAACTTATTTCCATATAATAATAAGATCGAGCCATAGGAACAGATGCTCATACAGCTGCTGATATTTTTGAAGAATTACATGCAGAGGATGTTGCTAATAAAAGGAATCCCAAAAAGGAAGCAATGACAATGGATGCAAAGTTTATGCTTCCTTAGATAAGATGGATGTCTCAAGTACACAGTCGCAATCGTCTAATCCAAAAAAATTTGATTTTACATTTCCAAAGAAGAAGAAAAAAAGTTCTGAGGCTAGGGGATCAAATTCTTCTACTTCACTTATCGATGCTGCCATGTCATTAGGGGATAATATAAGGACAGTTAGCCTTAAATTAAGAAGGAGCATTGCCTCTAAAATGCTCATTCAAGAGAAGTCAGAAATGATCATTCAAGAAAAGGTACAAACTCTTTATGTGTCTTTAGGTGAAATAGAATATTTAACAGATGATGAGTGAATTGATCCATTGATCAAAATTCGTAATCATCCAACACAAATGCTCGTTTTCCTAAGTCTACCACCTTCTATGTGATTAGCATGGGTAAGAAAATTTATTTCTAGCCATTGAAGATGTGGTTGCGGTGGTGAATGAATGTAACATTTTGTATTCCATAAAGGGTTGTCACTTTGTATATGTGTAAATGAATGTGGTGGTAGAGTAATATAACATTTTGTATGTAATTGTAGGATGATATATTGACATGGAAGTATGTCATACTAATATTGTCACTTTTTGTATATGTGTAAATGAGTTTTCTACTGTAATTGGACCCTTGAAATCTGACCATGTTCGTTATGTTATTTAGATGCTGAGATGATGGTTAGATTATGTTGGTGCTACTTCTTTAAAAAGTTTTTTATTTTGATAGTAGCACTTTTTAACAATACTAGTAAACAAAATAATTTTTTTAAAAAAAAAGAGAGAGAAATTTTGATAGAGAAGCTTTGTAGATCTAGACTTTTGGAAGGTTTTTAGGAAAGTCAAAATGGAAAATAAAAAAGAGGAGATCAAGAAAAGTTGTTGGTAAATTTGGGTAAATTCATGTTAGTGACTGATGTGGCAAAAGGCAGCAGCAATGATAGAGGTCTATTGGATTCTGGAAAAATGTTGGAGAAGAAGATGAAGATGAGTTTGAGGACAAAGAGGGGACCAACGAAGATGAAGAAGATGGAGAAAAAAAATTAATATAATTTAATATAAAAAGTATTTCTAAATTTCAAAAAATTTAAAATATTTTAATATAATTTAAAATAAAATATTATTTCCTATTTCAAAAATATAAAATAAAATATTTTTAAATAGTTTAATATGATTTAATAATATTTTAAATATTTTAATATAATTTAATATAAAAATTTTAAAATATTTTATATTTAAATATTATTATTTGATACAAATGTTATCTTTAATATTAAATTGATGTTGAAATACATTAAAATATTTAAGGGCATATTAAAAACATGAAAAAATATATTTTTTTTCATGCTCTTTTTAACTCAAATTCATGTAGTTTCGGTAAAATTCTTTTCAAGAAATATATAATTATTATAATTATTTTGTACTTAATTATTAACATGTTGAATTTAATTAATTTTATAATTAATTTTGATTAATTTTGATTTTCGATAAATTTGTACAAAGGGCGAAAAACAGCTCGGTAGACACTACTAGAAGCACAAAACCGAGAAGCAATTTTGAAGCATCAAGGCGAACTAATTTTTTAGCTTAAGACGGTCTAAATTATGTGTATTAATTA
Source organism: Gossypium hirsutum (assembly GCF_007990345.1). Taxonomy (NCBI): domain Eukaryota; kingdom Viridiplantae; phylum Streptophyta; class Magnoliopsida; order Malvales; family Malvaceae; genus Gossypium; species Gossypium hirsutum. Next base: position 118,538,381 of record NC_053429.1, on the reverse strand, counting down.
ATAATATAATTAATTTTAATTTTAATCCAATCTAATTTGGGTTAAATAAACTATTGTTAATTAATTATGAAAAGGGGTCTAGTTGAGCTGAACGAGAAAACCGATCCAACCGAGCATTGGGAAGACTAAAACCGTCTCACATGCTGGCCCAATTAGCTTGTTTGGCTAATTATTTGGCTTGCAAAATAGCCTTGAAGACTCCTTCTAATTGCATTCAAACCCTCTACAATTTATGCCTTTCTAGATTTGCCCCTACCTTAAAATAGCAAGTTTGAAACCCTCAAACTTGCCAAGTGTTTACGGCCATGGGGGAGCTCTATGGCTGCTGATTTTTGCTAATTTTAGCAGCCATCTCAACCTATAAGTACCTCCCTTTTCTGCTCACTTCAAACACATCTCAAACTCATTCATTTCTTCACTTCTCTATCACTTTTCTCTCTTCATTCCCTTCCTTCGTTCTTCATTTTCTTCCCCCATTCCCTTGCCGAATTCACCTCTTGAAAAAGAATTAAACCACCATTTGGATCAGCATTCAAGTGTTTGTGGAAGCCTTGGTTCAACAAGAACAATAAGAGAAAGAAGAGGAGCAAACTAGTCAAGCCTCAGAGAACACTGAATTTGATTCTTATTCCCTATCCTTTTATTTCTTTTATTGTTATGATGAACATGTCTATGAATATTTGTGATGTTGATATGTTTAATTTAATTAATATGGCCTAAATTTAATTGTGTTAGGTTGATTGCATTTTGTCTACTTAATTATTAAAATTGTGTTTGTATTGTTATAGGCCTCGGTAAGATGTTTGATTAAGTAAAACCATGACTAAGTTATTCTTGCATTACAATTGTAAGGTAACTAATGAATTAATTATCTAAACGGACTGAAATTGTAATTAATTGACACAATACTTAACCAGTGCATGTTTAATCATCTAAGGTAGCTTAGGGTTAAATTAGCAATGGTATCTAACGTTACATTAGCCTTGCATAACTTGCAAGATTATTGTGATTAAACTGTTTTAAGGTAGAAATACATTGTTACCTCATGTAATCTTTTATGTGCTTATGAGATTGAATTAATTATTTGAATTGGCATACAGATATATACAGGAGATTATTTTAATTTCACAAGTATGTATGTGCATTAGCACATTTGCTTATTAAATTTGTTTAATTGGTTGAATTGACGTAGAGATATAGTCAAGAGATAAATGAATTTTGGTCGATAAGTATGTTCATAAGTTAGCAGATTGCCGAGTTGTCGTGAATTTATTCGTAACAACATAAACATGAGTTTAATAATTCTAAGTTAAGAAATGTAATTAATCTAACACAATTATGTCATCTTGATTAAAATCATCTTTTAAAATCGTACATTGGAACTTTTATTTTATTTTTATTATTTATTTTAATTTGTTAAAATCCTAGTTTTTAATCACCTCTTCAAATCAAAACATTTTCTTCACCAAAGTGTTTTTAAAATTGCATTCATAAATAATTCTTTCACAATACATGTGGGTATGATAACTCGACATTTACTTGTCACTTTATTACTTGTTGCGATTGTGTACATTTGCACATTTCCGTCATTCCACATATTCTTGATTCAAGTTTTTTTTTTTGCTATTACATATTTATTCCTCTCAACCAAATGCATGAATACTACTACAATACTCATTTCATTTCATCCAACCAAACTACTATTATGCCAATTTAATTCCATCATGCCTTTATTTCGTTTCCATAGAATGACTATTCCATTACAACCCTCTTCTATTCTAGTGAACCAAACGTGCTGTGAGTTGCTAAGTTATATTCTCCTCCAAGTTAACATATAATTAAAAAACATCACATATGATTTTGAAGGAATATGCAATGTTATTGGAATCATATTTGACAAATTAGATCATGGATCTAACACTAATTAAATATATAATTATTCTTTTATGAATTGATTCAATTAGCTCAATTGTTTTTTTTTCAATTTTTTACCAGTTTCAAACAGTTCATTTAGAAATCGATTTAATCCTTTTTTCAGACTAGTATACAAATCAATCCTTGATCCAACTAACCAATCAATCAGATTCCAATAACATTGCATATTCCTTCAAATCATATTGTATATTGATATCATTCAAGCAAACTCTCACACACACTATTTGTGGATCGATCCCACTTATTGTGGATAAAGCCCTTACCCAATGAGTCTATGTTGGAGTACAAAAACATATACATCTATATATTATCTAAAGTAAGATGTTTTAGGAAATATTAATTAGTGATGAATTTAAATTATCTTTTTAGAACATGTTGAAACATGACTTTAATTATCTTTTTAGAACATGTTGAAACATGGCTTTGAGTAGCAACAATAAAAGCAACATGGTTGCACAAATCTAAGATATAATAATAATGATAATGAAAACAAAATGAAAGGAAAAATGTAATTTAGTGGAAAGAAAGAGAAACTTTCATTTTCTTTTTCATGCAAACTTTCGAAGCTTAAGGGGGAGAAGAGTTCACAACGACCATATAAATTTTGAGGTCTCAAGCTTAAATTAGTTTGTCAATTTAATCCATTTTCTTGTAATTTTTACGTTTTTGGAATCCCGATACTTGGAGTGTACACCCCTTACCCGTACCCGAGGTCGGGTTAAGGTACGAGGCGTTACCGGACAAACATACAAACATTAAACTAAAATACAGGCCATAAAATTTCATTCATATTTCAAAACGTTCATTCACTTACACATAGTCCCTTACAAACATTAAACTAAAATACAGGCCATAAAATTTCATTCATATTTCAAAACGTTCATTCACTTACACATAGTCCCTTATTTGAGTCTACGGAGCCCAAAACATACTTTAGAAAGGGTTCGGGACTAAACCGAGAACTTACAAAAATCTTGAAAATTTCATGCTTTAAGGTTCCACACGCCCGTGTCCCGAAGTCGTGTTCCATACACGACTAAGACACATGGTCGTGTCTCTGCCTATGTGGAATATACTTAGGCTATTTTTCAAGCTTTGGTCAACCTTAATCTCTTACACACTTATACATTTATACCAGATTATCATCTTACCAAATATCTTCAGCTTAATCATCAAGCATTCATATTTAAAACTAGATCATATCTTTATAAAGTACCACAATTCAGATGCGTAGAATAACATGTTTGCCTGAAACATTTCAATTCAACTCCATACCAACAAGCATTACATTGAGACTAGTCATAGATATATATATATACATGTCATGATACATATCATTCTCTTTCTGTTTTCTTAAAACACATATCATTTATTTCATTATATCAATATTTCATATACCATAGTTTCCATGTATTCCATATATATTTATTTTCCTCCTCCTCCTCTCCATTCCACATCCTTAATGTATATAGCATTCTTGTAAGTACGATTTCACAATTTACTAAGAAATACTCACAACAAACTATCCACACGAGTCATAGTAACTTAATTATTCATAATTCGAGATACAGAGCTCCAAATTAAGATCCGTAAATTTCCCCTGGAACTAGACTCACATATCTTTCCACCATAAAATTTTCATAATTTTTGGTTTAGCCAATTAGTACAGTTTATTCATTAAATTTTCCCCTGTTTCACTTTCTAACAGTTCTGACCTCTTTTCACTAAAATTAATTATCTCACAGTACAGAACTCGGATAATGTTATTGTTGATTTATCTTGAAAATAGACTCATTAGGAATTTTAAAAATATAAGTTTGAGCCTCTAATTATTTTTTTCCAAATTTTTGTGATTTTCCAAAGTCAGAACAGGGGATCACATAATCATTCTGAACCAGTCTCACAAAAACATAAATATATCAAAATATAGAACTCCTTTTCTTGTTATGTTTCTTTTATATAAAAATAGACTCATTAATTTTTAATTTGATATCTCATTCAGTCTCTGATTCAATTTCTACTATTTTGGTGATTTTTAAAATTCACATCACTGCTACTGTCCAAAACAGTTTTATTGCTAATTCACTCTTTCACACTTTCTTTGTATTAACCTCATTTTAACATACATGTCACAATCATTTTCACCAAATTTCATACATCACAAGTATAGGCCCATGATTACAAGGTCACCATAAAATCATCCTCACGTATAATTTACTTGTTTATAACCTTACCACATCCCGGTCACTTAATGTACACATCATTCACATAACCAAGTTCCTGCACTTATTCATCACAAACTCACAAAGCAATACATAGAGAGTCTCCCGTTGAACACTTCAGATCAATCCTCGATACTTGGTGGTTTCAGCACATAGCTCCACCCATCATATAGTTCGGCTCTCTTGTACACATGGTGAACACTCAGTACCACCCATGTGACCTAGCTAATTTATCTCGTAGCTCCCTTGTCTTCATGGTGTCCTTCACCTGGAACCACGCATGCGACCTAGCTACATATATCCCGTAGCTCTTTTGTCTACATGGTGTACACATAGTATCACCCATGCGACCTAGCTACATCATAATGTCTTGTAGCTCTCTTGTACACATGATGTGCACTCAGCACCATACATGTGACCTAGCTACATACCATCTGTATCATCCAATCTTTCCGAAGGTTCGACCGGGATTTCTCTCTCTTTTCCAACAATTTCACCAATCAAGTAATTATCAACAAACATATTTCCAACATTATTATAAATATCATAATACAAGTAAAATTGATGTATTACTTACATATAAACTTACATCTCATTTAATATCTATGTAATAACATTAAATTACACATTGCCTTATTAAAATCATATGAACTTACAATTTCTCATAATATCCATAATCATAGAAATCACATTTATGTATGATAATTCAATGCACTTCATGTACCATAGACATATTTTTAAATCAATTCATAAACTGGGCACCATAAACATTTAATTTAACATAATTCAATTTAATTCACTAAATTTAACTTTCAAATATAAATTACAACATTATTGCTGTATTATTATCACACCAACTTACATACTTTCAACACCTCGGCAATCATAGTAAATATATCAATTTTACATTGAAACATGCAGAAATTAATGCTTATTATACATATGAACTTACCTCGATACTAAAACGGCCATTTTACCAACTTTCCCAATTTTTGATTTTTCTCTCATTCTAGGTTCAAATCTCGTTTTCCGAGATCTAAAACATCATATTTTACTTATTTAATTAATGTACTATTCAAAAAAGTCCTTAACGCAAACTTTTGAAAAAATTACAATTTTACCCCTAAACTTTTGCATATTTACACTTTTGCCCCTAGGCTCGGGAATTAAACTTCATCCCTTATTCTTATGTTTTATGACATTCTGATCACTTTTCCCTCCTATGGAAACATAAAATTCTCACTCTAACATATACTTATGACTATTAGGTATTTTTACCGATTAAGCCCTTTTACTCGTTTTCACCCAAACCGAGTAGCACAAGTTGTATAACATAATTTAAAACCTCATATTATATAATAAACATCAAAATAAACACATTTCACCTATGGTATTTTTCCAAATATGAACCCTAGCTTCAATTATTGCTAGAATAAGCTTAATCAAATTATCGGGATTCCAAAATGTAAAGAACTTGAAAAACGAGGTTAGAACGGACTTACTATTGAGCTTGGAAAGCTTGAAAACCCTAGCCATGGCTTCCCCATGCTAATTTCGGCCTCCATGAAAAGATGAGTCAATTTTGGCTTTATTTTCCCTTTTTATTTCTTTTAATTACCAAATAACCAGAATGCCATTCCTTACAAAACTTTCAAAAATTCCATCCATGTCCAATTTTTGTCCATAACTTATAAATTGGTCAAATTTCTATTTAAGACCTCCTAATTAATATTTCAAAGCAATTTCATACTAGAAACTTCTAGAATGCAAGTTTTGCAACTTATTCTATTTAGTCCCTAACTTCAAATTGAGCACTTTATGCATAGAATTTCTTCACGAAATTTTCAAAAATCATGCAATCATATCATAGACCTCAAAATAATCATAAAATATTATTCTATCTCAGATTTTTGGTCCCGAACCTCTGTTCCAACTAGACCTAATTTGGGCTATTACATGGAGCTAGCTAATCCATGTTATAACTTTTAGTATGGTTTAAGACTGAAGATGTTACCATTGTTGATTAGTTAGAGTTTTAGGGATTAAATGTACACCCTAACCCGTCTCCGTCGCCGAATCAGGGTTACGAGGCATTACGAAACCAAGCTCACATAAACATAACTTTAATATCTAATTCCAAATGCAAGTCCAATTCATGAACATATATAATCAAATTCAAGCATGGAAGTTAAACTCTTTTCGCATTGCTATTTACACAATAGGATTCAAAATTATCCAAAACATTATCAAGCCTATACATGCCATAAGATCGAGTTCAAATATTTAACAAAATACCAAAAGAAGTCGATAGTGTGATGGACTGTGCTGATGATCCCCGAGCTCGTAACTCGTCTCCAAATCTATAAAAACGAATGAACGAAAGCAAACGAAGTAAGCTTTTATAGCTTAGTAAGTCTCCAGCATAACTAAATGTATAATTATAAACACATAATTATTATAACCTTTTTAATCTATTCTACTGAAATTTCAACTAACACAACCAACTAACATTCATACATTATTCTACTCAGACCATTTCATTTATAGTCAGATATGTATACCTGTCGGATGAATTCAGTTTAACATATATATTATACAAAACAACATTACAATTGAATGTATACCACCGAGCATATATATACATATTATATACATATCAAACCGATTGTATATGTACACTCATGGTAAGTTCTAAATCAATTCAAATCTAACACAAATATATATACATCAATCACATCTTATATTTGTTTGTATATAAATATACTCATTACGAATTTATACCTGAATACCTAGGTAACACATACATTCGAAATACACATATATATATATCTCAAATGCATACATGATTAATTATCAAACACATAGGCTCAACATATATATGTTTAACTACCACATATCACCATATGCATTTATAAATTCAGCAATCACATATATCTAATGTACATATGTATTCATTGATTTCATATAATCACAAATCATAGATATATCCATTGTATATTCTAACACAATTTAAACAGATTCACCGGCATTTTGCCTGCTAGGCTTAAAGCCTGATTCAGTACACCGGCACTTAGCCTGCTAGACATATAGTCTGAAATGTATCACCGGCATTAAGCCTGCTAGACATATAGTCTGAAATGTATCACCGGCATTAAGCCTGCTAGACTTAAAGTCTGAAATGTATCACCGGCATTAAGCCTGCTAGACTTAAAGTCTGAATTACTTCACCGGCATTAAGCCTGCTAGACGTAACGTCTGTATTACATTCAATCACTTTATAATAATTCAAACTAACAATTTCATATCCTCACTACCATTCAAAAACTTTTACGTGAATATACATACAAAATCGAAACTTTCACATACATATATAATTCCATACCAAATTTCGATTCAAGAATTTATACATGTGCATTTATACATATTCGAATCTACCATATGAATGTATAATTTCATACTCAATTTCAAAACAAAAACTTGTACATATATAAATGCACAATCAATCCTTGCATACTTATATAATGACATAACTAAATTCAATACACAACACATGCATGTATATTTGCATGCTTATTCGACTTTATATATATATATATACATACTTATATAATCATTCAAACCATATATATATATATACCTATATCTTATACATACCTTTGATTAATCCAATAATTTATACAAGATCATACTTGTATATTCGAACATGTTATATACAATATCTATAGTCCAAAGTTTATTCAACTATTATACTTTAAATTATAGCTCAATCATAAGATAAAATTAGTATGCATGTATAAATATTAACTTAATAACTTTTAGTTGCTAATAGACTTACCTCAGATATCAGCAAACACGATCGACTATTCGATTACCTTCGATTTCCCCCGATCCAAATTCGTTTTCTTCGTTCCTTGATCTAAACATAGTCAAATTTAACCCTTTTATTCATCAAATCATTCAATTTTATCCAAAACACTTAAATGGGCAAATTACCATTTTGCCCCAGACATTTTACACTTTTTGCAATTTAGTCCCTATTGCATAAAACACAAAATACACAAAATCTCACAACACTATAGTTAGGCCGAATCTTCCTTGTATTCATACAAGTCCATACATTTCATTTATTTCACATTTTAGTCCCTCAAAAATTTATTTTCACAATCTAGCCCTAAATACTCAAATTCATCAAAAATCCCAAGACAAAACATGTTAATCTAAGACATATCTTTCATTATTCATCATCAAACATCACAAAACACAAACATTCATCAATGGCATAACTCAAGATATTCATCAAAATCAGAAATTCAAGCATGGGTCAGGTAGTATTCAAAGCAACGATCTCAAAAACGTAAAAATCATCAAAAACCGAAACCAAACATACCTTAAATCAAGCATCAAAGATGGCCGAATAGCTTGGTTGTTCTTCTTTTATTTTCTTTTCTTAGTTTCGAATAGATGGTAAGGAAATAAAAGATGATGGTGGTCTTTATTTGTTTAAATTATAATATTATAATATACTATATATTATAACATTTGTAATTAATATAAAACTATATATATTATACACATAATGCGGCCCACTATTCTTTTTAATGGTTAAATTGCAAAACTAAACCTCCATATTAAAAGAACAACCACTACTCAGCCCCTTTTAAAAATAACCAATAAATTTTTATTTTACGCGATTTAATCCTTTTTATTTAATCGGACACTCAAACGGCGAAATTAAAGCACGAAATTTTTACACTAGTAAATTCACACATAATAATCACAAAAATAATATAAAAATATTTTTTTTTCAGACTCGGATTTGTGGTCCCGAAACCACTGTTCCGATTAGGGTCAAAACCGGGTTGTTACAACTCTCCCCCCTTAGGGATTTTCGTCCCCGAAAATCTTACCGGTGAATAGGTTCAGATAACGCTATTTCATTGTATCTTCTGACTCCCAAGTTGCTTCTTCAACTCCACGTTTATGCCACAACACTTTAACTAACGGAATTTTCTTATTTCGTAATTCTTTGATCTCACGAGCCAGAATGCTAATCGGTTCTTCTTCATATGACATATCAGGGTTAATTTCAATCTCCGTCGGACAAATCACATGTGAAGGATCAGATCGGTATCTACGGAGCATCGAAACATGAAATACATTGTGAATCTTTTCTAGCTCAGGTGGTAACATCAATCTATAAGCAACCGGTCCGACACGCTCTATAATCTCATACGGTCCAATGAATCTTGGACTCAATTTGCCTTTACGACCGAATCTGAGTACTTTCTTCCATGGTGAGACTTTCAAAAACACTTTATCGCCGGTCTGAAATTCTATATCTTTTCTTTTCAAATCCGCATAAGATTTCTGACGATCCGATGCTGATTTCAGACTGTCCCGGATCACTTTCACTTTCTGTTCGGTCTCTTTAATCAAATCAACCCCGTGTATCTTATTTTCACTGAGCTCGGTCCAATACAGTGGTGTACGACATTTACGACCGTACAAAGCCTCATAAGGTGCCATTTTGATACTAGATTGAAAGCTGTTATTATAAGCAAATTCAATCAAAGGTAAATATCGTTCCCACGTACCTTCAAACTCAAGAATGCAACATCTCAACATATCCTCAAGTATCTGAATGATTCGCTCGGATTGACCATCTGTTTGCGGATGGAAAGCTGTGCTAAAATGTAGCTTCGTACCTAAAGCATCTTGTAATTTCTTCCAAAATCGCGATGTGAATCTCGGGTCTCTATCTGAAACGATAGAAATAGGCACACCATGCAATCTCACAATTTGAAAAACATACAATTCAGCAAGTTTATCGAGTGGGAAATCCGTGCGAATCGGAATAAAGTGCGCTGATTTTGTCAACCTATCAACAATAACCCAGATTGCATCTTTCTTGCTCGGTGTCAACGGTAAACCGGATACAAAATCCATCGTAACTCTGTCCCATTTCCATTCAGGTATCATGATCGGCTGCAGCAATCCAGAAGGTACCTGATGTTCGGCCTTTACTTGCTGACATATTAAACATTTCGAAACAAAGTCAGAAATGTCCCGTTTCATTCCATGCCACCAATAGTGTTGTTTCAGATCATTATACATTTTTGTGCTACCCGGATGAACAGAAAATCGACTATTATGAGCTTCATTCAAAATCATCTGAATTAACTCTGGATTTTTCGGAACACATAATCGGTTTCTAAATCTCAAACAATTCTCAGCATCAACTAGAAACTCTGAATCAACATTTAAGTCACACTGAGCTCGTTTTGCAATTAAATCATCATCCACTTTCTGGGCTTCACAAATCTGTTGAATAAATAACGATTTTGCTTTCAACTCAGCTACTATCACACCATCGTCAAACATAGCCATATGCGCATTCATTGCACGCAAAGCAAACAATGATTTTCGACTTAGGGCATCAGCAACAACATTAGCCTTTCCCGGATGATAGTCAATCACAAGCTCGTAATCTTTCAACAATTCCAACCATCGACGCTGTCTCAAATTCAGATCTTTCTGAGTCATCAAATATTTCAAGCTTTTATGATCGGAATAAACATGACATCTTTCGCCAAACAGATAGTGACGCCATATTTTTAACGCAAATACAATAGCGGCCAATTCCAGATCATGCGTCGGATAGTTCTTTTCATGCGGCTTTAACTGTCTCGAGGCATAGGCTACAACTTTGCCTTCCTGCATCAATACACAGCCCAAACCATTTAAAGATGCATCACTATAGATAACAAACTCTTTACCCGATTCGGGTTGAACTAGGACTGGAGCTTTGGTTAAAAGAGCTTTCAACTGATCGAAACTTTTCTGGCACTTTTCTGACCACTCAAACTTAACGTCTTTTTGTAGTAGCCTTGTCATCGGGGTCGCAATCATAGAGAACCCTTTCACAAAACGTCTATAATAGCCAGCGAGCCCCAGAAAGCTTCGAACTTCCGAAACATTCCTCGGAGGTTTCCAATCAAGTATAGCTGAAATTTTACTCGGATCAACCCAAATACCCGATGCTGATACAACATGGCCCAGAAAACTGACTTCACGTAACCAGAACTCACATTTACTAAACTTTGCATACAACTGCTTATCTCGCAAAGTTTGTAACACAAGTCTCAGATGTTCAGCATGCTCATTTTCGTCTCGAGAGTAGATCAAAATGTCATCAATAAATACTACCACAAACCGATCCAGATACTTCCTAAAGATCCGATTCATCAAATCCATGAAAATAGCAGGTGCATTAGTAAGTCCGAAAGGCATAACAAGAAACTCATAATGTCCGTACCTCGTTCGGAAAGCAGTCTTTGGCACATCAGAGTCTTTAACTCGCAACTGATAGTAGCCTGATCTCAGATCTATCTTTGAAAACACAGTAGCCCCTTTCAACTGATCGAACAAATCATCAATCCGTGGTAACGGATACTTATTCTTTATAGTCACTTTATTGAGTTGCCGGTAATCAATGCACATTCTCATCGTTCCGTCTTTCTTTCTCACAAATAGAACTGGTGCACCCCAAGGAGAGAAACTCGGTCGTGCAAAACCTTTATCAGTCAGCTCTTGCAACTGTACTTTCAATTCTTTTAATTCGGTCGGTGCCATACGGTACGGAGCTATCGATATGGGAGTCGTCCCTGGTACTAACTCAATACCAAACTCTACCTCTCGAATAGGTGGCAAACCCGGTAATTCTTCGGGAAACACGTCTGAATACTCACACACTACTGGTACGGATTCAATCTTCTTTTCGGTCACTTTACTATCAAGAACAAATGCAAGGTAAGCTTCACAACCCCTTCTCACATACTTCTGAGCCGACATCGAGGATATTATTACTGATAAACCATTCAGATCATTAGATTCGATCCGAATAATCTCATCATTCTGACACCGTAGATCAATAGTTTTCCGTTTGCAGTTTACAATAGCATCATGCAGAGTTAACCAATCCATACCCAGAATTATATCGAACTCGTCGAATGGTAACAACATCAAATCAGCTGGAAAACATAAATCTCGAATCATCAACGGACAATTCTTGCACACTTTGTCAACCAAAACACACCGGCCCAGGGGGTTCGATACTTTAATTACAAACTCAGTAGACTCAACAGGCAAAGTCTTACTGAATACTAAAGTCTCACACACATAAGAATGAGTCAAACCAGGATCAATCAATGCAATAACATTAGTATCATAAAGAGTGAAAGTACCAGTAATAACATCTGGAGAAGAAGCCTCCTCTCGAGCACGGATGGCATAAGCTCTAGCAGGTGCACGGGCCTCAGATCGAATTGCTGTGTCCCTGGTTCCTCTCTGACTACCACTTACATTACTCAATTGTCTCGGCGGTCTACCTCGGACCGGCACATTACTCGGTCTGGTATCCTGCACAGTGTTTTGCTCAGCTACCATCGGACACTCTCGAATGAAATGATCTTTTGAACCACACTTGAAGCAAGACCGATCATGGAATCTGCAATCCCCAGGATGCCATTTCCCACAATGCTTGCACTCTGATCTATTTTGTCGAACACTACCAACGCTAGCAACTGAAGTAGCTCGTGAACTCACAGGGGGTCGATCTCGATCATACTTAGGAAACCCTGCAGTAGCTTTAGATTGGCTATGATCCTCTCTGAATTTCCTTGAGGTCGACTAAATGATTTACTGAATGATCTTTTACGAGAATCTCGAGCTTCATAGTCAGCTTTCCTCTTCTCTTTCCCGAGCTCCTCAGCTTTACAAGCTCGTTCAACAAGTACTACGAACTCTTTTATCTCAAGTATACCAACTAACATTTTAATATCTTCATTCAACCCATCTTCAAATCTTCTACACATGATAGCTTCAGTTGAAACACACTCTCGAGCATATCTACTAAGTCTCACAAATTTCCGCTCATATTCTGTCACTGTCATACGACCCTGTTTCAGTTCAAGAAATTCCTTACGTTTCTGATCAATGAATCTCTGGCTGATGTATTTCTTACGAAACTCAGTCTGAAAGAATTCCCAGGTCACTCGCTCTTTCGGAACCACCGATACTAGTGTATTCCACCAGTGATATGCAGTGTCCCGTAGCAAAGATATGGCACATTTCAAGCACTCATCAGGGGTGCAAGACAACTCATCAAACACTCGAATAGTATTATCAAGCCAGAATTCAGCTCGCTCAGCATCATCATCATCAGTAGCTCTGAACTCTTCGGCCCCGTGTTTTCGAATTTTGTCAACCGGAGGCTTAAGTAATCTCATCGGATCACTTACTTGGGGTATAACAGGAATCGAAGATGGATTAGTCGGGGGTGGAGGTTGTTGTGTAACCGGATTAGTTCGGACATAATGAGTAAACCAGTCATTCATCATTTGGTAGAAGGCTTGTTTAGCCTCTCCCTCCTGGTTACTCGAGATTGGTCGAGAATCTACTGGCTCTGTCCCTTGCGCGGGAGCAGGCGCTATACTCTCAACATCATCAGCTACGGCTCGTTCGGGATCCATTACTATACGAAAACACATTTTTAGACGTCAGCAGTCATCACACTATCTCGATATAAAAATATGGCATGTATAGCTAGACTCATACACGCTACGCTAGTTCCGAGAATCGACTAAACCGTAGCCCTGATACCAATAAAATCTAACACCCCTAACCCGTCTCCGTCGCCGAATCAGGGTTACGAGGCATTACGAAACCAAGCTCACATAAACATAACTTTAATATCTAATTCCAAATGCAAGTCCAATTCATGAACATATATAATCAAATTCAAGCATGGAAGTTAAACTCTTTTCGCATTGCTATTTACACAATAGGATTCAAAATTATCCAAAACATTATCAAGCCTATACATGCCATAAGATCGAGTTCAAATATTTAACAAAATACCAAAAGAAGTCGATAGTGTGATGGACTGTGCTGATGATCCCCGAGCTCGTAACTCGTCTCCAAATCTATAAAAACGAATGAACGAAAGCAAACGAAGTAAGCTTTTATAGCTTAGTAAGTCTCCAGCATAACTAAATGTATAATTATAAACACATAATTATTATAACCTTTTTAATCTATTCTACTGAAATTTCAACTAACACAACCAACTAACATTCATACATTATTCTACTCAGACCATTTCATTTATAGTCAGATATGTATACCTGTCGGATGAATTCAGTTTAACATATATATTATACAAAACAACATTACAATTGAATGTATACCACCGAGCATATATATACATATTATATACATATCAAACCGATTGTATATGTACACTCATGGTAAGTTCTAAATCAATTCAAATCTAACACAAATATATATACATCAATCACATCTTATATTTGTTTGTATATAAATATACTCATTACGAATTTATACCTGAATACCTAGGTAACACATACATTCGAAATACACATATATATATATCTCAAATGCATACATGATTAATTATCAAACACATAGGCTCAACATATATATGTTTAACTACCACATATCACCATATGCATTTATAAATTCAGCAATCACATATATCTAATGTACATATGTATTCATTGATTTCATATAATCACAAATCATAGATATATCCATTGTATATTCTAACACAATTTAAACAGATTCACCGGCATTTTGCCTGCTAGGCTTAAAGCCTGATTCAGTACACCGGCACTTAGCCTGCTAGACATATAGTCTGAAATGTATCACCGGCATTAAGCCTGCTAGACATATAGTCTGAAATGTATCACCGGCATTAAGCCTGCTAGACTTAAAGTCTGAAATGTATCACCGGCATTAAGCCTGCTAGACTTAAAGTCTGAATTACTTCACCGGCATTAAGCCTGCTAGACGTAACGTCTGTATTACATTCAATCACTTTATAATAATTCAAACTAACAATTTCATATCCTCACTACCATTCAAAAACTTTTACGTGAATATACATACAAAATCGAAACTTTCACATACATATATAATTCCATACCAAATTTCGATTCAAGAATTTATACATGTGCATTTATACATATTCGAATCTACCATATGAATGTATAATTTCATACTCAATTTCAAAACAAAAACTTGTACATATATAAATGCACAATCAATCCTTGCATACTTATATAATGACATAACTAAATTCAATACACAACACATGCATGTATATTTGCATGCTTATTCGACTTTATATATATATATATACATACTTATATAATCATTCAAACCATATATATATATATACCTATATCTTATACATACCTTTGATTAATCCAATAATTTATACAAGATCATACTTGTATATTCGAACATGTTATATACAATATCTATAGTCCAAAGTTTATTCAACTATTATACTTTAAATTATAGCTCAATCATAAGATAAAATTAGTATGCATGTATAAATATTAACTTAATAACTTTTAGTTGCTAATAGACTTACCTCAGATATCAGCAAACACGATCGACTATTCGATTACCTTCGATTTCCCCCGATCCAAATTCGTTTTCTTCGTTCCTTGATCTAAACATAGTCAAATTTAACCCTTTTATTCATCAAATCATTCAATTTTATCCAAAAACACTTAAATGGGCAAATTACCATTTTGCCCCAGACATTTTACACTTTTTACAATTTAGTCCCTATTGCATAAAACACAAAATACACAAAATCTCACAACACTATAGTTAGGCCGAATCTTCCTTGTATTCATACAAGTCCATACATTTCATTTATTTCACATTTTAGTCCCTCAAAAATTTATTTTCACAATCTAGCCCTAAATACTCAAATTCATCAAAAATCCCAAGACAAAACATGTTAATCTAAGACATATCTTTCATTATTCATCATCAAACATCACAAAACACAAACATTCATCAATGGCATAACTCAAGATATTCATCAAAATCAGAAATTCAAGCATGGGTCAGGTAGTATTCAAAGCAACGATCTCAAAAACGTAAAAATCATCAAAAACCGAAACCAAACATACCTTAAATCAAGCATCAAAGATGGCCGAATAGCTTGGTTGTTCTTCTTTTATTTTCTTTTCTTAGTTTCGAATAGATGGTAAGGAAATAAAAGATGATGGTGGTCTTTATTTGTTTAAATTATAATATTATAATATACTATATATTATAACATTTGTAATTAATATAAAAACTATATATATTATACACATAATGCGGCCCACTATTCTTTTTAATGGTTAAATTGCAAAACTAAACCTCCATATTAAAAGAACAACCACTACTCAGCCCCTTTTAAAAATAACCAATAAATTTTTATTTTACGCGATTTAATCCTTTTTATTTAATCGGACACTCAAACGGCGAAATTAAAGCACGAAATTTTTACACTAGTAAATTCACACATAATAATCACAAAAAATAATATAAAAATATTTTTTTTTTCAGACTCAGATTTGTGGTCCCGAAACCACTGTTCCGATTAGGGTCAAAACCGGGTTGTTACATTAAATCTATATTTTTAAGTTAGAAGTGGAAAAGGACAAAATTATGGAGTTAATTATTGATTTTGAGCAATAGGGAACAAATTGTGAAAAATTTGAAATTAAAGGGTGGAATTGAAAATTTGGAGTTAAATTTAGATTACAATGGAATTAGTATAAAAGTTCGATGTTAGATGTGGATATTAAATTAGTCTCGATTTAGGGACTAAATTAAGGATTAAGCAAATGTAGTATAAAAATTGAAATTTAATGAGAATTGAGCTGTGTATTATTAATCTATTTTAATTATTTTATTCCGTAGCGAACATCATTCCGGAGTCCACGAGTAAGAATGGGAAAGACAAGGTTGACGTCGAGTAGCTTGGAATAAATGGTCTGTGTTTCTATAATCCGAACTAAATTATGAATTATTGCATATTGAGTTGCTTGTGTATGGTAAGTAATTGAGGTGAGAACTCTTGTACATTTGGGCTAAATTGAATCAAATGAAGATTAAAATGACTCAATCATGAATATCGAGAAATGTGGTATTTTTATGATTGTTGAATTGAATACATGTATTGAGAAAATGTGGTTGCTATCAAATTGAATATGTGCTTATATGTGATAATATACATTTATGAAATTGAGACATTGGTTGTATTGAAAAGTAAAATGAAACCCTATTAACTGTTTCGAGCTAAGTCGGATATAAATGGCATGTCATAGAATAGGAAAAGTATAGAAATTACTTTAACTTCAAGTCGATGAGACACCGAGTGTCAATTTCGGTTTAACCGATGAGACACTAGTGTCAACTTATTATAGCGCTGAGTGCAATTATTTGCTTTGGATTTATCCGATGAGGCACTATGTGCCAAACTAGTGTGTTGGTTGGATCTATGTATCTGACCAAGTCTGAGTCATGTTAATATGGAAAATAAATTATACAAATCGATGTGTTTGATATTGAAATGGCAAAGGATGAGAAATGGAGAGATGTGAAACGGAATATGAAATGGTAGATTTTGTTATGAATATTGATGAATTATGAGTACTGAATTCATGAATTTGAAATGGAGATGAATTATGTCATTATATGAATTGATTTATCAAATGCCTTATGAAATGTTATTATCATGTATTAGAACTTGCAAGATTTATTAGATGTGAACAAAGAATAAGTAAATTAGTATTATTCACAAAGAATAAGTAAATTATATTATTCACATGATATACTATATAACATTACTTATTTGCATTTTTACATCTTAATTATTTATATCAAGTTTTAATTGTTCGGATTAAAGAAATACCACTAAGTTATACTCAGCGTACGATTTTGTTTTTCGTGTTCAAGTTAGGTATTTTTCAATGAATCGTCAACTCTGCATCCAACAACGATCCCGTTTTCAAGTTGTGGTGATGTTCTATTTTGTTATGGCATGTACCTAGGTGGTCCTTTGGTTGATGGTTATTTTGTTAATGGGATGATATTTTGAGTTCCAAGTGTAATGGTATTTATATGTTCTTATGGTTGAGGTTGAAGCTATACCTTGGTATGTTAGTCAAACTTGATGTTTTGCATATGTTTAGCTTTAAACTTGGTAGCCTAATCAGCTAGAATATTAGCTCAATTATGATAATTTGGTATGAATAAGTGTTTGAAAGGTTGACATCTTATACTAATGTGTTTGAAAATATAACATGTGGTACTAATAATGATACATTGGTTAGGCACTTAAGATGGATGATTTTGTGTGTTTTGAGCACATTTAGCAGTGATTTGAATAGGTTAAATGGTAGATAAATGGGTTGCTTAGTGTCCAAGTAAACACGATTTGGTAAACTTGTGTTTGAAGGTACATTTAGGTACATACGGTTTGTCACACGGCCGTGTGTCTTGTTAATTTAAGTACAGGTTTTACACGGCCTGTAACACGGTCGTGTGACCCAAGTCAGTGAGTTACATGGATAGAGACACGGGTTGGGACACGACCATGTGCCCCAACATCAAATGTCACACGATCGTGTGATCCCTATTTTTAAGTTTCTTTGAAAATTTTCCCTAAACTTTCTGAATTGTTTCAATTTATCCCTTGTTTGTCTTCAGACTATTTTGAAGGTTTCGTAAATTCGTTTTAAGAGTTGTAAGAGTATTTTTATTCTGATTTTAAATGAAGTAGTGAACCTAAATTAGGTGAAGTAGGTTATTCTACTAATATCATTGATGATAGTAGGCAGAGTTTAATCTAATGCACTAATGCGAATAATCAGAATGGTATTGTTGCGAACCTAACTTCTAACCTTCAAGAGGGGATAAATAGTGATAAGAGGGTAGTTTGTGTAAAACCATGCTTAACATCAGTTCTTATTCTTAGTTGTTCAAGTTAATGAAATGGGAACATTAATTAAGTATGTCCTGATTTCTATATAATAATGAATGATAATAGTTAGCTTGCATAATTGCTTATGTTGAAATTAAATGTTCTAATTGTTTCCGTGATCCTAATCCAATGATGGAGGTACGTGTAACACCCCAAACTCGGCCTAGACATTATGGCTGAGTCTAGCGATATCACATGGAAATGAATTTTGAAAATTAATTTATTACGATAAAATTGTGTTCGTTTATTACTCCTATTGATTCCAGAAATCACCTACTCTTCTAGTCGATTGTTTTAAAACATAATTCGTTCCAGAAGCTTTAGAAACCATTTATTTTATGAAAAATTGAGTTAATTAAGTAAATCCGACCATTTTAAAAAACCCCTTTGTTTTAGAGAAAACCGTTTAAGAGATCGAGAGTTTAGAAAATACTTTAGCTTTTTGAAAAGAACCGAATTTTTCATACGACTAGCAGTTATAAATAAATAAAACCCAAGTTTTATGCAAAAGTCCCAAAGAGTTCACAAATTACATTCCAATAATAATAAAACTATTAACGAAAGTACGCAATTTAAAAAATGTGTGGCCACCGTCGAGTCCTCCGTCGCACCGACCCATCTAGGTCTGGAGATTACCTGTGCACATTGAACAGAAGGGGTGAATTTAAGTAAACTCAGTCTGTAATCCCACAAAAAACAAACAATAGCAAATCACAGTGCACAGTTAAAACAGTCCTGGGCCTAAACACTTTTCAGTATCAGTAACAATTTGTGCCTTAGCCCATCCCAGTACAATATCAAATATGTAGTGGGGCTCTAGCCCATCACAGTATCAGTGGCAGTCATGCAGTATTCAGTAACAAAGTCCTACCTAACCAGCCTCTACACACCATCCCCGCCCAACCCTACACTTCATATGGGGATTAAATCAACCCACCCATCCCTACACTCCAAGTAGTACCGAATGCGGCACAAAACAGTAGTTTGCAGCAGAGCTACCAGTATATTAAGCTTAAGAGCCTTTCAGTACACTTCCTCCAAATAATATCAACCCACCCCAATGCAATGCAACAAATAATGGAATGTCATGCTATCACAGGTCTATCAGATATACATACAGTTCAGTATTCATGCTTATATATAACATGCTCAGTACATAACTCGCATAATCAATTTCACACAGATAAGGGTCTAAATGGTGCTTACCGACCCTACGGAAGGTTCACAGTCGACTTGGGTGACCCGTGCAACCGTAACAAACATTTCAGTAAAAATGGGCTCACACGCCCATGTGGCCTGCCCGTGTGGCCTACACGGCCCAAATTTGCCTTGGCCGTGTGGATCACACGGCCTAGCCCAAAATTCTACACACCCATGTGGTTTTCTCGTGTGGACCCACACGCCCGTGTAGCCCACACGGCCGTGTCTTATGCACACGGCTTGGCCTCATCGATCACACGCCCGTATTAGGGCACACAGCCTACCACACGGGTGACCACACACCCGTGTGGCATCGACAGTGAGGTTTTTGGCTTTCGTCGAAACCTCATTTTCTGCGTAATCGAGTACATAGCTATATTGTTCCCGATGCAAAAGCTACTCCCAAGTACTCCATGGCCTAAAATTGAAATATCAATATCAATTTTAGCGATTTTTCAAGCGAACTCGATAATTAAAAACGAATAAAAATCGACTTACCACCAACAATAGCTCCCCAGAAATGATACCAAGACATGATATACGCGATTTATCACCCACAGCCTCCTCCTACGCCATTCACA
This sequence comes from Gossypium hirsutum, assembly GCF_007990345.1. Taxonomy (NCBI): domain Eukaryota; kingdom Viridiplantae; phylum Streptophyta; class Magnoliopsida; order Malvales; family Malvaceae; genus Gossypium; species Gossypium hirsutum. The sequence continues at coordinate 118,517,586 of NC_053429.1, read as the reverse complement.
GAAGGATAAACGCATTACTAAGTAATCAATATCAACCACGACGGAAGAGACCAAGCAGACTTACCAAACCTGAATCAAAATACACCTCTATTGAACGGTTTAAACTTACCTTTGGTCAAACCATCGCGATTATCACGAATCAAGAATCTCTAGCAATCAATTATGAGTCCTTAAATCTTCCCGAAACTGACATTAACGAACTCTTGTTAATCGCCAACTTAAAAACAACGAATAGAAACTCCGTCAAACAGAAACTTATCGAAAAGGGGGAGAGAACCATTGTACAGGAACGAAGCAAAATAAAAACCGAAAAGGGGTAGAGAAGAAAGGTAAAATTTCGGCAGGGAAAAGATGAGGAAAAACGTCAAAAATTTCCTTCAGTAAGAGGGAGAAAATTGAATTTGAGAAAGGAATAATGGTTAAACTAAAACACTAACCCAATCCCTTAATTCGCTTCACACACATCCCACTACGCATCCACTACTCGGCATTTTAGTTTAGTTCAAACTCCTACACGACACAAATAGCAATAATAACTCTCTTGCACGTACAAGGATTCGAACTCAAGACCACCAGCATACCAACACTCTACTTAACAACTAGACTAGTAGGCCCATTCTGATATAAGCTTATCAACAATTTAATAAAACCCTATTGACCAAAGATTGGGCTTAAATCATAAAAATATCAAAATTTTCCCAAGTAATGGCTTGAACTTGGAACCTCCCACACACACCCAGAACACTTAACCACTCAAGCAGACGGATATTTGTGTCACACATTCGCAAAAACAAAAAATTTAAATTTTAGGGCGTTACAGTGGGTTAGGGGTGTTCCATCATTTGCATCCTCGATTATTGTGACCTATATTCTGGTAAAGACCTCAGGACTTTTCTCACCATTTTTACATCAAAAAAGCATTCACTAAGGCAAAAGCTCTCATTAGAATTATCACATAATCTTGCATAAAATTCAAAAATAGACTCATTTTCATGCATTATTAAATTTACAAACCTACTTGTTAAAATTTGAAGTTTTAACATGTCTAGGACATCACTTCTTTTATGTTGGTTTTGTAATATTATCCACGTCTCTTTAGCATATTCACACACAAAAATAACTTTAAGTTGATTCAAGTCAACTTCACTGATAAGCTATAAAAGTAACATATTTTAACCCCATTCTTAATACATTTTTGGATGATTAATTATGAAAATTAGTGAATTTGATGCTGTTAATCCTTTAAATTCATGTTTCTATACTCAAGAGAGCATTTGAGAGTGAAAGGAGTGAAAAATGAGCCAAAATCAGACAAATAGAGTTATTTTCAAGAGTCACATGGGCTGGACACACGCCCGTGTGCTAGCCCATGTCGGCTTCGCACCTTGCTTCCCAAACACGTGAAAAAACACATTTTTAGGCTTTCTGAGCATTCTAAAATCTATAAATACCAATTAGAAGAAGACATAAGGGGGCCATCAGGGAAGATCGAAGAAAACACTTAAAGAACACCATCAGAGCCAGCTCAGAAACGGATCTCGATCAAAATAAAAAATCTCCTTTTAATTTTTTTGAAGTTTTTATGAGTTTCTTTATATCTTGTAGTTATTCTGACTTTGAGATGTTTTCATTCAGGATTATGAACTAATTCCCTTGATACCTAGGGAGGATGAAACCTATGATGAATCATTTTATTTAATGTTTGCTTTTACGTGATAAATACTTGATTCTTGTTCTCAATTATGTATGCTTATTTCTTTTTTTAATATTTCTAGGATATTAATTCATGTTTAATGTGCTTATTTCAGTGGAGGAAACGTCCTTATTTAAGAGTATATCTAGCATTATTGAGTAGAGTTGTATACAATCCTAGAAATAGGACGACATAAATCTACCAGATTAGAGTCGAATCTAATAAGGGAATCCATAGATCGAGTTAATGCAACGATAAGGGTTTTAATTAGAAAGAGATTTCAATTAACCAACCTAGAGTCAGTTGTTCTTACTCTCGAAAGAGATATTAACATAATTTAGGGATTTCTACGGATCAAGACACAAGTGAATAAATGATTTAATTCAGATTCATAATAATAGGTGAAGTCTAGGTGGATTTTTTCCTGGGTTTTGTCTATCTCATTGGTTAATATTCAATTATTTCCTTGATTCATTCTCTATTGCGTTCTTAGTTAAATTAGTTTAGTAAATTTAAATTAAAACACATCACTCCAAATTATCGACTAAATAATAGAAAAACAATAATTACTAATACTTTTAGTCCTCATGGATACGATATTTTCTACTCACCATAGCTATACTATTGTTCGATAGGTTCACTTGCCTTTGTCGTATTTATAGTTAGTTTAGTGACCATCATCCACTGAAAATGACATTTAGACCTTATGAATTTCCATTTTCAACCCTTCTTTATTTGGTAGTGTATTTGTTTTTTTCTTTAGGACATGTGGTGCTATTAGCAATAAGCACAATAGGCCTAATCCACCCATCTTCAATAGCTTCCAAGGTTGCTTCATTGATAAACACAATGAAAGCCATCATATGTGCTTTTCAATATGCATAGTTTTTTGAACCAAGCAGCAATGGGGGTTAAGTAATTGAACTACCTTCCTTTATGGATTCTATGGTTGCAAATTGAAAACAATATCACCTTTAAGCAACTCTTGAAGCTTTCTCTGATACTAATTGAAAAAACACATGATCTGCCAAATGTCCCAATTTGATGTCTCAACTAATATTGCAATAAAAGTTTGAATAAGATTATTTAACAACCAAATTATAAAACAAGAGTTAGGCAAAGAGAGAAATTAACATACAATGTTTGTTAATGCAGTCCAGATTCACCAATCTTACTCTGCGGAGGCTTGCTCAGTGAATGATTTTATTAAACAATAAATCCAAAACCCTATTAGCTAAAGCTCAATCTGCCCTTAGACAATAGATAATTGCAACCCCAACAAAGTACCCTAATGTTAAAACCATTCACCCCAAATAACCTCACTTACAATAAGATTTACTCTCCAATAAAATGTCCAACACAATAGTGCAAAAATGCAAAGTAAAAGATTAATAAAACACTCAACAAAAGCATTGAAGATACATAAGTGTGTGGTAATATAGCCTATTTGTAGGTTAAGAATCAACAGCTTCTCCAAGTAATTTTAATGAGATAATTTAATATATTGATTTGAGATAATTATCCATACAATCTTCTCTTTTAATTTTAAAAAAATACATCCTCTTCAAGCAAACCTGATCAGCTTTATATCCAAGGAAAATAAATTGATTTTAGTCTTAATAGATAATGATAAGGTTTGCATTCAATCAACTTCTCTTCTCTTTTTCCATTCAAAATTAAATCCACCAACCAAGAGAAAGATAATTGCAACTTCAATCTAAGAATTATTTTCTCATAAAAAAGCTAAACAAGATAAACCAAGTAAAAGATGTCAAAAAAAAAAACTACTGCACTTTAACTGTCAACATGTTGTAAGTGTTGTTTGAACAATGAATGAAACATGCTCGTGCAAATATTTGCAAATAATAAATAGCAGTGATTTGGATATTTGAGAATATTTAATTTTTTAAATTTGAATATTTATTTACTTATATTTATGTTCGGCTATGGCAAAACTAGCCTAAAGTAATAAAATAATTTATCAAGATTTTGTCTTTGTACTTTAAAAAAATTGAGAATTTAAATTAGTTGTTGATAAACACATGAAATTTGAACTTTTGATTTTTACCAATTTATTACATATAAATTGTTTAATTTCTTTTTCTAATTTATTGCATATAATTTATTTAATTGTTGACTTAGGTCAACAATTTATGATAAGGTTTTACAATATTATCCAAGCCAGAAGTTAGTCATATGTTGGTAAGTATATGAATTTGAACGGCAGTAAATTATTATTATTTTGGATAAATGTAACACCCGTCACATGTATCCAACACCGGGACAGGGCTCGAGGCATTATCAGACTGAAACCTTCATAAACATACAAAATTCGGGTCACCAAATTTCGCCCAAAATTAAAACTTTTAGAACATATGCATATCTTCCCTTATATAGGCCATCGAGGCCTACATTAGGGTGGTTCGGGAAAAAACTAAAAACATTCGGTAAACTTTGGGCAACTTAATAAATTTCTAGCTTTGGAGTGTCACACGTCCGTCTAAGTGGGCTGTGTGGACTCACACGCTCGTGTGACGTGGGGCACGCCTATGTCCTTAGCCTGTGGGAAACACTGACTTTTAAACACGGCCATGACACATGCCCATGCTGCCTGTCCGTGTACAATACTGACTTTGGGACACGGCTATGGCACACGCCCGTGTGACCTACCCGTGTCCTGTACTAACTTAAAATTAAACATCCCTGTTCAGGGCATTAACAACTTATTACCATATCACACAGTTATTCTATGGCCATGACCACCTTGAATGGTCCTAAGGCATTCACCATGTACATATGCCATATACTTCTTATACATAGTGAACAAGCATAATCACATACCCACATCACAAGACATTTACACATATCATGGATGAATAAGCTTACAAGCCAAAATCATTATAAGCCACATCTCTTGGCTACATACAACAAATCATTATAAGCCAATACATTTGGCTAATCACAACAACATCGAGCATAGAAAAACTAAGTCCTTACACATGCCACTCACTTGAACACGTTCAACATATACATGTCAATACTCCAAGGGTAAAGGCTCGATAGTGTGATGCTGCCTCCGACGATCTCCAACCCCGAGCTGACCTGTCAAAACCAAAAAGATGGAAAGGGGGAGTAAGCTTTACACTTAGTAAGTCCATATGAAAATAATAAGCATTATAATAACATGTTTCCTTAGGTAATAGAACTATAATTAGGCTTTTATTCATATTCTGGTCAAGATGTCTACTCGAGTCATGGTCGATAAATTATTTATAACTTGAGCTATGGAACTCCAAATTAATATCCTTTAATTTTCACAGAAACTAGACTCGTATCTCTTCTTATCATAAAATTTTCAGAATTTTTGGTCTAGCCAATAAGTACATTTTATTACTCAAAGTCTCCTCTGTTTCGCTGTTTGACAGCTTTGACCTATCTTCACTAAAATTTATTTATCTCCTAGTACGAGACTTGGATAATGTTCTCGTATCTTTTTCCTAAAATTAGACTCATTACGGATTTCATTCATATGAATTTTAACTCATAATTATTTTTGTATAATTTATGGTTATTTTCGAAAGTTGAGTCAGGGGAGTCTAAAATCACTTTGACTCTATCTCATAAGAATTCAAATATCTCATGATACAGAATTCTTTTGCTCACACCGTTTGCTTTATGTGAAACTAGACTCATTAAGCTTTAATTTCATGTTTTATTCAGTCTTTAATTCAATTTCCACAACTTTTAGTGGATTTTCAAAGTCAAACCAATGCTGCTGTACCAAATCTGTCCTAGTGCAACAAGATAATAACCATCACAATTTGTCATAGAAATTATTCTCATAAATATCATTCATTCATTTGCACCATTGTCATAAGTCCATTTGATTTCACATGTCAAGTACGTGTTCATGGGTTTCGGGTACTTACCTGTGCTATCATTTAACACCGCACTCGTCCAAACATGACAACTCACATGCGTCATAATATTATCATATAACATACATTAAGTATCATGGCAAGAGCCTTTTATTTCATTTCTCATACTAATCTCGTTGAATTTCTCGAAATCTCAATGGATATTTCATTCACTGTCAATTCATACAAGTGATCATTTCATATACACACTCCCGCGAACCTCACATCTAACGGCGGGATTACCAGTTCAGGCTAAATCTCCTATAATATAAACTTATAGAGTGATGTCGGGATTACCAGTCCAGGCTAAATCCCTTGTAACAACAAGCACTCTCAATGAGCTCGGATCTGAATTACCAGTCCAGGCTAAATTCAAACCCCAATCGGATTACCCGTCCAGGCTAAATCCTTAATGCACACATATTCTTTGGGAGGCTTGATCACTTAAGGAACACTCGTCCGGGCTAGATCCTTTCTATATTTGAGATCAACGGATTACCCATCCGGGCTAGATCCTTTCTATATTTGAGATCAACGGATTACCCATCCGGGCTAAATCCTTTTCTACAACACATGCAGGATCTCAATTCATGTAAGCCATGGTTTATCCATCGAATTTCTCTTTTTATTCAACCGTGATTTTTCTCTTTTCATCAAGTATCTCATTATGCATAGTTGCTCATGCCATGTACATCCAATTCAACACATTTCCATGTTTATTTAGACATTAGTCCATAAGATAAACATGGTATTACATATAATTATAATTTGGCATTTGTTACAATATATAATCTTCATATAAACTAAATAAATATCCATCACGCAATGTTAACACATCAATTTAAGTTCAAGTATGAACAATAATATTATTGCATTATCATTGACATATGAACTTACCTCGGTTTCGAGTACGACTATTTATTTCGAGTTTGTGCTTAACCTTGTTCAACCTCGTTCTAAGTCTGAATCTTATTTTCCTTGATCTATAATATCACATTTAGCCTACTACTTAGTCACATTATTCATAGGGGGTCCAAAAATCATATTTTTACAAATTGTATTTTGACCCCTAAACTTTTGCATATTTGCACTTTTGCCCCAATGCTCGAAAATTAAACTTCATCCTATTTTCTAATGTTTTATGACATGCTGGTCATTTTTTATAACTATGAAATCCCCCAATTTCCACTAAATCGCCCATTTATGACCAATTTTACAACTTTTACAAAACGGTCCTTTCGGACGTTTTCATCGAAAACCGCTTATTAAAAGTCGTTTATTAAACACCCAACACTCATTTTCTACCCTTAGAAATCAAAATGCATGCATATTACTCATGGGTAAATTTTTAAACACAAACTCTAACTCAAAATAATGGTAGAAATAGCTAAAACATGTTAACAAGATTTCAAAAATATAAAGAACTTTAAACACGGGGCTCGGGATCACTTACAAATGAGCTTGGAAGCTTGAACCAAACCCTAACCATGGCTTCCATGGGGGTTTCGGCTGGTACATGGAGAAGATAACCAAATTTTGGCTATTTTGGCTTTTTTAATTCTTTTAATTATTAGTTTACCAAAATGCCCCTAACTTAAAAATATTTTATTACACCCATTTCATGTCTATTTTTTTCCAAAAATTAATTAATGGTCTAATTACCATTTAAGGACTTCCCATTTAAAATTTCATAACAATTAGACACCTCTAACATGTAGAACTCAACTTTTTCACTTTTTACAATTTAGTCCTTTTGACCAAATTGAGTGCCCAAACGTCGAAATTTTCAAACGAAATTTTCAAAAAATCATTCTGTGAAATCGTAGACCATAAAAATATAATAAAAATAAATTTTCTTTCTTCGGATTTGTTCTCCCGAAACCACTGTTCCGACTAGGCCCTAATTCGGGATGTTACAATAAACTACATACAGGGTCACTAAACTATTAATAAGTTTATGTTTTAGTCACTCAACTTTAAAAATTTACAAAATGGTCACTACACTATTTGAAAATTTTCATTCAAGTCATTAGGATATTAAAATTGTTGTTGTATGGCCTTCTATGTTCGCAACGCCTGAACAATTGAAACCATTCCTTCCTCTTCTCTTCTACAATTCAATTTTTTTTTATGAAACAACTTTGAACACCATAAATATACAAACCAAAATTCAAACAATTTTTTCTCTAATCTCTGACATTAATCGACTTTAATCTAAATTATGTTCTTCTACTCATTGATGAGTATTGATTCATTGTACCAATCGTCGAATTGTCGCTTGGAGTTCGCTAATTGGAGCCTTTTTTAAAAAAAATTAATATCCCAATAAATTAAATAAAAACTTTTAAATAGTTTAGTGACTTATATAAAAACTTTCAAATAGTTCAATGATCATTTTGTAATTTTCTGAAGTTGAGTGACCGAAATGTAAACTTACTAATAGTTTAATAACCTTAGGTGTAGTTTATTTTTTCCCGTAATTCATTGCATATAAACTTATGAGTTACTAATTTTGAGGTCAATAATTTAATAGTAATTATTTACAACATTATTTAAATAGAGTAACTTTTTAATTTAGGTAAATTATTTGGGTAGTCCCCTAACTTTTAGATAAGTTCTATTTTGGTCACCCAACTTTAAAAACTATCAATTTCATCACTAATGTTTTTAAGAAATTATAATCAATGATTGGTCTATCAACCACCATCTACTTCAGAGATTCCTCCGGAAACATTTTTCAACTACAAGGATTCACTATCCTCCCACAAGTTAGTGAATTAGGTATGATTTTATTTTTACAGAAACAGACAATGAATTAATCTTCATAAATTCGATTTCATCATAAATACGAAATACTTATCTTATAAAAATGACAAATAAAAAAGAAAAGTGCGGGAGAGATAAAAAAATGTAGGGTCATTTGTCTGTTTGGCTAGTCAAACATGAACTAATGTCACCGGTCAAAATGCAAAGCCCGTGACCATGGCACAAGCTACGCCCCATGGAGGCCTATCGATAAAATAGGGATCATTTAGCCCACGAGAACTGGCCCGATTCAAAGAACTGTTGGAGAAACCTATCAGATTGAAGCCTGGTTGGCCCGATAATGAAGATATGGAAACTTAGGCTATTATGGTAACTAACATTAGAAGATTGATAAGAACCATATCTTGTAAAGATTAGATTAGATTTGATATGGCATATCTTGTAAATCTCTAAAATCAAGGGATATGGTCGATCTCGTCAGTCGATGTAACTTAATCTTGCCTGTCGGTTTTGGGGGAGCTCAACTATAAATAGAGAGCTTCCCCCTCACTTGTAATTTATTCCATTGTATGTGAATTCTTAAGAGTAATAGAATTCTGAGAGCATTTACTCAAACACCTTGTGTGCAATCTTTTCCGTGGCTTTCTGTTATTCTTTGTGGCTTCTTTTGGCATAAGTTTACTTCCGCTCTACAATTGGTGCCTTGGAGGAGTCCTTAAGGAGTCCTCACTTGAGTAAAAGCTGACTTAGGCGAGTTTGGACGAACAGATCACCTAAGGCCGAACGGATCGCCTAAGGCCGCACAGATCGCGAGACGAAAGATCTAGCCCCATAACACTAGTTCATAAATCTTTGGGCTTCAATTACCAAGGAATAGAGACTTTACAAATAAAGCTTGAGGATTGACATTCCATTGTTGTTATTTTATATGTATATGGTTACATTTATTTACGTTCCCAATATGCCTATGATGTAGCACCAGAAAATTTTAGTCACCTACAATTCAATACTTAACCGAAAGCTAACGTGGGATTTTTTTATTGGCTTGATAATAAGTTTAGCCCTCGAGTGTTTACACATTTGATCAATTTGATCTTAAATCTAAAAATTAAATAAATTTAGCCCTCAATATGTACAAAAATTGTCATTTAATTCTAATTCTAAAAATTCAATAAATTTATCTTGAACATTTACAAAATTTTTCAACTTAATTCTAATTCTAAAAGTTTTAAAAAAGAAAAAAAATATTTAAAATTTTCATTTTTGGATAAAAAATATATAAAAAAATCCTTCCTTATTTTTTCGATTAAACCATTGCCTTCTTCTTGGTATTTTAGTTAGTTCACCTACATGGCTCACCTTTTTGCTGGAAAGCATTCGAGCAGGCAAAGGTTTACATAAAACAATGACACCATCCACCATCAACTTCTGAATGCATAATTTTATCAACCTTGTGAAAAGCCGAGGAGGAGGAAGAGAAAAGGGCAAGGGCGAAAGTGCTTAAGAAATTAGATTTGGATTAGGTCTGTTCTAGTTCTTACTATGTTACTCTCAGTATGTTCTTGAAACTACTTGTGGTTCAAACAGTTCTTGTAACTTCACAGTGAGAACGAAAGCGAGCACTTAGATTGCCACTTGAAAACCACCTCTACCTATATAAAAGAAGAAAAGCTTCAAATTCTATCTCTAAATGCAAGGAGGGCTAGCAAGGTTGAATTTAGCATTATTTTTAAGAAGCATTTAAAAAAATATTTTTGAAATAAAAATATTGCTAAGCATTTTAAAAATACTTTTGAAATAAAAAAAAAATCTTTTTAGTCAAAAACAAAATAGAAAATTTTAACCTTCTCCCTCAAAAATGTTTTTTGAAAAAATACTTTGACAAGTAATACTAAACTAGGCCGAAATCTTATTGATCTTGATTCTATTTTAATTGTAGAATTCCTTGTTTGTTCTATTTTTTAAATAATTTTTATATTTTTTTATCCAAACATTTCTAATATTTTTTTATTTTTAAAAATTTTAGAATAGAATTAAATTGATAAATTTTATAAATATTCATACTAAATTTATTGATTTTTTTTAAAGAATTACAATTAAACCATAAATTTTATAAACAGTGAGAGTTAAATTTATTAATTTTTTAAATTTAATATTAAATTGATAGAATATGTAAATATCAAAAAATTAAATTTATTATTAGATGGATAATTAAAATTTTAAATTTTAAAAATGTTGATCGAGAAGGATGACATTCAAAATTATATTGAAAGAAAATAAAATCATTAATTTAAGTGAAATAAATAATCTCTCTGTCCTTGCAAAGCGAAACGTATACTTTGATTATTTCCTTTTTTTAAGGAAAAAAAACACGTATTTCACCGTTTGTTTACTTTTAAAAAGAAAAAAAAAACAGTTGTATTATGTAATTGGTTGGATTTAAATCCATAAATTGAAAGAACTATTAATAACTTTAGACATTTTATTAAAAAAAAAGTAAATTTAAAATACATAACGAAATTGTTTAAAAAAAAATTCCAACTTTATGATCATTATGGTAAATTTCGTCACGGTAATTTTAAATTTTATTTTAAAATTATTAATTTAATTTTTATTGTAAGTATAAGAAGATATCAAGAAAAAAAAGAAGAAGTGAATTTAGAGTTGATCACATGTTTTTAGGGATTATATAAAAAAAGTTTATATACGGTAGTTAGGTAAATGGATATCATCATTATTACAGCAATCTAAGCATAAATTTGAGATTTATAAATGGATTAAGAAATTTATCAAATCGTTTTGCAAAATTGTTCAACGAACTCGTGTTTTAGCTTCAGCTAACATTGATGCCACATCTGATCCATTCTTGCATCTCTTATATATAAAACTGTTTTGCAAAATTCAATTGATTTTTGTTTAGTTTTATGCCTATTTTTATTTTTAAAATGAATAAATAGATTTTTTTTTCTGGTAGATGAGAAATGAAGAAAGAAAAGAGTGAAAATTATTAATCTCAAATTTTGAAACCGAAACATCTCAAACTCACATAATTATGTATTATTAAGATTTTATTCTCCACTCTGTTAAGTAATAGAAAAGGACAAGGATAACATATATGAACATAAATTACATTATAATCAAATCTAACCCTTGACGAGGTTAAAGGAGGTGAGATTCCTGAAATTCAGCCACAACTTCTCCCACACCACAGCCTTATACGTGTTATCGAAGGTCCCTTCCTTCGCCTGCAAAATCAACCGGTAGTTTGTCCCGGCCACCACCTGGGTCTCGCCTTTCACCACCTTAACCAACTTTAAACTCCCATTTGACTGCTTGTTATACTCCTCGACGGCGAATTCCGCGATCTTTATCACGTGTGGGTCCTTGGTGTCTTTGATCGGACTCCATCCTCCGAGGGGAGCCTCCTTTCTGGCGTCGGAGAAGATGAGAGGAAGGAAAATGAGGGAGAGCAAGAGGATCAGGAAGCCTGACTTCTGCTGCATTTTGAGACTGTTTTTCTTTCTCAAGTCTAGTTGCCTTTTTTGTTGTGCTGTAGAGCTGTAGCCTCTGGATTTGAATTTGGAATGAAATTAGATTATTTATAGATAAACATTAATAAACGTAAATCGTAAGTTACGTGGCACACGGTTTTTAATTTTAAGAGGATTTGCCCCTTGAAGTTGATTGAAATTACGATGGAGACACGTCGTTACGTTACTACGAAACGCGCCGAAGCCCAAAACGGGGATCACGAAAGCGGGCCGTTAGGTTAGTATGATTGGAGGGTGGAGACCAGCTGTGAGTTGTGTGGAGGTTTTTAGTAACTGTATTTATTTTATAAGAATTTTAATAAAATCAATCATTTTCAATTTTTTGCATTCAATTGATAATTTATATTCACCGTTAAAAATTAACGACAGTACTAATATAATTGTTAACAGATTTCATGTCAGTCAATAGTTTGGAAATTCGTATTTTGAGGAAATAAGCTTATATGTATAAAAAAAAATTATTTGTCTCAAACACAAATATTACATCTTTTAATAATTTTATCTTACATCAATAATTTTTAATTTTTAATTTTATAATTTTCAACTAGATTTGATTTTTTTAAGATGAAAATGTTAAAATTTAAGATGAAAATATTAATGTCATGTAAAACTATTGAAATATATATATAGATAACATAACGTCTTTATTTTATACAATTATTTTCTTGAATGAGAAAGAAAATGGTAGGAAAAGGAGACATCAGTCAGTCCGATCCAATTCAGTTATATTTTTAAAAATTTTAAATTATTTATCATAATTCGAGATGGTTTTCAATTTTTTATATTCATACTTTGTATATTATTTGATAAAATTCTAAAAAAAAATTTCATAAATAATTCTTTAAAACGCATAATTTTTCAAATAAAATAAATAACAATTATTAACTTTTATATGATATTTTTTAAACAATATCTTTATAAAAAACATTTATTTATTTTTACTATTTTAAATATAAATTTTAAATAAAAAAATATAATGAAAAAGACTAACTTTTTAAGCCAAAACATTTCAATATTCAATGAATTTATAAAATTTCGAATTTTCTTATTCACTTGATTGGGTGGAGTGGGTTGATTGTGAGAATGGTGGTTGTAGCCCACTTAGCACCCCTCGGAAGAAAAATGTGAAAGTGGTCGACGGCTGGCCCAAAATGAAAAATTAGGTGAGCTGATAGTGCTTGATTTTATTTTTATTTTTTTGTGCAAATGAAAATGTTTTAACTTAGGGTTCGTTTGTTTACTAGGTTTTCCAGTGTTTGTTTTGCTTGAAAATCACTTACATTGGTAAAACATTTTCAGAAACATGGGAAAATGAGAATGAATTTTGGGGAAAATGTTTTACCGATTTTATTTCTGTAAAACATTTTCCATCTTTCCTCCTCATTCCATCCGTCTCCTTCTTCATCCAATTAGACCAGTTCCCTTCCTGAAACAAAGCTCAAGGTAACTTTTTTATGATTTACTCTGCATTTCATTCAATTTGTCACCTCTCTCACTTAAATCTTCTTCTTCCTTTTTTTTTTCTTTTGTTAAAGAATGTACTTGGATTTTGCATCTGTTTGGATTTTGCATCAGTCTGTTGAAGAATCTTTTTCTTCTTCTTTTATGCTTTATTTAAAATCTATTTGTTTCTGGGTTTTGCATAATTTAGTTTATGCTTGCTCTTTTATTACCGTAGATTTGTTTTTTTTCTTTGATTTTCTACTCTTATATAGTGTGCCTCTATCTCTATGAAACATAGAGTCTTTGTTTCTTAGTTAGATTCTTTCCTGACTTAAACCAAAGCAACTCTTTCACCTCTCCACGGACACTATCACTAAACCATAGCTACTTTCATCATTGATCTAGTGGCATTCTATCTTTCATCCCGTAGGCTAGCTGCTTGCTGCAACATTTAGCATTCTTCCTTTATGGCATTAACAAAAACAAAGCATTGTGAGAGAGAACAGGCCATTCCCCTGTCTGTTCATTTTTTATTCAATCAAGTCCATAGATATTTGGTAACAAAACATTATCTTCCTTTTCTTCTTTCTCTCTTCCAAATTCTTCATCATAGAAACAAAACCCAAAGGTAGAACCATTTTTGCAAGCATAATTTTTCAAAATTTCGGATACCACTTCTTTCACTTTCTTTAGAACTCTGTTTTCTTCTTTCTTTTTGGGGAATTTAAAGATGAAGAAACGGAGAGATAAGCTGACTTGAAAGATGATGGAGCCAGTGCCAGGGGCATTGGGAACTAGCGTTAGCTTGGCTCTTCGTTTGGGACAAACCATTTTCTCCTTTGTTTCACTTCTTTTCATGTGTTTGGGTGTTGAATTCTATAACTATACTTCTTTCAAGTGATTCCCAAAAGCTTCATTTCTTCTATTTTGTTAGGTCAAATTTTGATTTTTGGTTTTCTCTTTACCCTTTAATCGTTAATACCCATGACCTTATTTCTGTTATTTTGTTGGAATTCAATTTATTGCTACTTGATAGTTGATTTCTGGTGTTAAAGTGGAAGTCTGTGGGAAAACTGTCATGATCATCATCTTGATGAATCTAGTACTATGTTAGGAGTTAAAATTTTTATGAGAGGACTGATCAAACATTTCTTTGCTTTTTCATTTTTATTGAGGAAGCAAGATAAATGCAGTCAAATGAACTGTATGCAATTCTTTTATGTGATCTTTTGGGTTCTGGGCTTTGGAATTATCAAATGCTTTCACTTGCTTAACTATCAAACTTCAGTAAGGATTCTAATATAGTTTATTGTTTCTGAGTTTAAAAAAGGGGTGAATTGTATGTTATTTCTTCTATTTCAATGGAAATTTCTCTAAGTTGATTCTAAAACTAGTTATCATGAACCTTAATGGATCTTGTATGGTATCTTCTAATGTTTTTTCCTTGACTTTTGGTCCTTGATTTCTCATGTTCACATAAACATCGAACCAGATAGTACGACACTATCTGTCTTATCTGTCTTAACTTTTGTAAATGTTCAGAACTCTTTATATATCAATTTTAAGATGAGAATATAACTAACTTGTATGGTAACTTATGTACTCCAAGATTCTCACATCCAATTACCGTTTCATTTTGGTAGGTTTTCAGTGTGCTTATAAGATGAGATACAAGTACTAATTGTTTTGATTCATCATGGTATCGTTTTGGTAGCTTCTCTTGTTTCATTATATGAAGTTCAAAGAAATTCATATCCTGGTGAAGTTAGAAATTGTGGATACTATATATACTAAATTCATATCCTAGTGAAGTTAGAAATTGTGGATAATATTTATACTAAATTAATGTATTTATTATGTCCATGTGCATCAGTTTAGTAGTTAAAAGCTGGTTCAACTATCTGCCACAAGTAGTGAGTCCAAAATCCTATAGTTTCATCATTCTTAGAAAAGAATAAGGAAACTTGAATATCCTATATTCTCTTGATTTTAATATATACAATATGAAATGATGAATAAGTATAGGTCCGGTGTCCATTTTCAACATTACATATATACATTATATTATGACCAATCATTGGTTTATTCTCAAATTGAATCATATCTAATTTTAGTTGTGTTACTAAATTGGTACAAAGAAAGTAGCTTAATTTCTCAAAAAATTATTAATGCAATTATAATTAGCTTAATATGTATGTATGCACTTTAGTCATGGTAACTTTAGTTATATATGTGATCTGATGAAAATCTTGCATCTTTTTTGTAGTGATCAAATATTTGTTTGGCATTATTTTGTGTAGATGGATCGTAATCAAGATCAAAATGCAATTGTCAGAGTCGTGGCTTCAGTTTTAGCTTTTGGGGCTCTTTGGATTAAAAAATTAAAAACTAAGAAGGAAATTGCTTCTCACCCTCGTGTGAATCGAGATTATGAAAGAGAAAACTATATTAATTGTATTTTATATAGAGGTGACCAGCATTGTATTGATGTGATAAGGATGAGACTGATTGTCTTTTTTAATTTGTGTGATATTCTTAGTAGGAATAATTTGTTACAATCAACTAAATCTGTGAATATTAGGGAGCAAGTAGTTATATTTTTACATATAATTGGTCATAATGTAAGGTTTCGAGTAATTGGATCTAAATATTATAGATCAACTGAGACAATTCACTGTTACTTTAGGGTTGTATTAGGAGCTATTTTGAAATTGTATAAAGTAGTTATTAGATTAACTAATGAGTCGACTCCTAGTGAAATTAGAAACAATCCAAGGTTTTATTCTTATTTTAAAGATTGTATTGGAGCATTAGATGGAACTCATGTTCGTGCATCCATTCTACTTAGCATTCGAGGAAGATTTCGTAGCCGTAAAGGGGGGACGACACAAAATGTATTGGCTGCCATTACATTTGATTTGAAATTTTCCTATGTTCTAGCTGGTTGGGAAGGTAGTGCACATGATTCTCGTATTTTAAGTGATGCACTTTCATGCCCAAGAGGATTAAGAATTCCAGAAGGTAATAATTATCATTAAATACCAAATAGTTCTAGTAAGCTCATAATTTATTAGTATTAATTATGTTTTGTAAAATTGTAGGTAAATATTATCTTGCTGATGTTGGATATGGCATCCGAAATGGATATGTTACCCTATATCGTGGTGTCTGATATCATTTAAAAGAGTTTAGTGCTCAGGGGCCTGAAAATGCAAAGAAAATCTTTAATCTTCGTCATTCATCATTACGAATCACTGTTGAACGTGTTTTTGGGATTTTGAAGAAACGGTTTCGTGTATTAGATGCTGAACCATTTTGGAATTTTCAAACTCAAGTAGATATAGTTTTGGCTTGTTGTATCATTCATAATCATATAATGGGAGTTGATCCTAATGATTTACTTAATCAAGGATTATACGAGGAGCCTGAGTCTGATTTGATAATACCAACTCTTACGAAGCGAGAAGAAAGAGAAGAAGCAAGAGAATGGTCTGCTAAGAGAGATGAAATTGCATAAACTATGTGGACTGATTATATGGCTAGAAATATTAGGTAGGTTTAGGGCTTAGGGTTATTGTTTCTATGTTATGTATGTTTTAGTATTAATTTTTTTTTGTTAATGTTGGTTGGACAATGATATTGAAATTTTAGTTTGTTGGATTTTGAAATTATTATGTCTTGGATTTGTTAGATATTGATTATGTTTTAAGCTTGTCAGATATTGAATTTATTATGTTTTAAGCTTGTTGGATATTGAATTTATTATGTTTTAAACTTGTTGGATATTGAAATGATTGACAATGACAATTATTAATGTAGAATGGGTAAGGGCAACAAAAAAGGGACCTCCAAGCAATTCAGGTGGACAAAACCGATGGAACATATTTTTCTTGAAATTCTAGCAGAAGAGGCTCAGAGAGGAAATAAGCCTTCTAATACTTTCAAAGCAGTTTCTATTAATCAATTTGCCAAAGCTATATCTAAAAGATTTCAAGTCCAATGTGATGCGAAGCATGTGGAAAATCATTTGAGGACTGTAAAAAACTAGTGGCAGATTATATGCACAATTCGGGGTGAAAGTGGTTTTGGATGGGATGATAATATGAAAATGATCACATATGATACAGCAGTGATGGTAACTAGAGCTGATCATGGGTTGGGTGGCCCGGCCCGGCCCGAAGGCCTGCCCGAAAAATGGGAGGGTTTGGGTAAAAATATAGGTCCGAAAAATGGGCTTGGGCAAAAAAAGAGGCCCGTTTAGAAAATGGATTGCGCCTCGGGTAAGAGTTTTTTGGGCCCGGCCCGGCCCGAATTATATATTAATATATTTTTTATTTTATTTTTAATCATTTTAAATTTTTAATATAACCATTTTTTATTATATTGTCAATTTGCGTATTGTTTTAAGAATTGTTTTAGTATCATTTTTATTTGTTTTTATGCTTTTAAATATATTTGATTTATTATATTTTTAAATTTTTTTATTTAATGAAATAAGCAAAAAAATTTTAATATGGGTCGGGTCGAGTCGGGCCAGGCTCGAGCTTAGTAATTTTATTTTGGGCTGAGCTTGGACAATTTTTTAGGCCCATATTTTGGGTCGGGCTGGCCCGGGCCTAGTTTAAATATATTTGATTTATTATATTTTTAATTTTTTTATTTAATGAAATAAGCAAAAAAAATTTAATATGGGTCGGGTCGAGTCGGGCCAGGCTCGAGCTTAGTAATTTTATTTTGGGCCGAGCTTGGACAATTTTTTAGGCCCATATTTTGGGCCGGGCTGGGCTCGGGCCTAGTAGACCGGCCTAAAATTTTATCTGGGCTCGGCCTGAACCTGGCCCAGCCCAGCCCATAATCACCTCTAATGGTAACATATGTATATATATATGTTAAGTATATTTCAATTATTTTTTACTTGTTATTCTAATTGTGTATAATATCCAACAGGCACATAAGAAGTATGAACCATTTCTGAATAAAAGCATTGATCATTATGATGAAATTGCTTTGGTTGTTGGCAAAGATATGGCAACAGGGAGTTTTGCTAGAACATTTGCTGACATAGATTTGGATGATGGTAACCAAGATTCAGTGCCTATAGACTGCGACAATGAAGAGACTGAAGAGGTAAGAACAAAAGTATCTTCATCTGGCACATCCAAACGTAAAAGAAAAAATGTTCAAGAAAGTGTCGTTGATGAACAAATTAAATTTGAGGGTGAACAACTTGGCAAAATTGCTAATGCTTTGGAACATTTTATTGCGGATAAGATACCACATCTTTACGAAGAAGTGATGTCGATGGAGGAAGAAAGATTTGATGATGACTTCCTGTGTTCAGTGTTTGATTATCTAGTGAGTCATGAATCCGAGGCCAAAGCTTTTTTAGTTAAAAGTAAGAAGCATAGAAAAATTTGGCTTAAAAATTTTTCTCAAGGTTGAAGATATTGACACTTTTAATGTGGTGTAATATTAGTTATGCAATTGGACAATGTGTAATATTAGTTATGCACATGGACAATGTTGTTATTATGTGATGTACTACTAATTATGCATTTGGATAATATTATTAATTTCTAGTATTAATTGTGGTTTGGAAGCTAATTTATAATTATTTAATCTTTGTTTTTTATTTTTTATAACACAATTACAAAATTTATTTGACTTTGGTTGTTTTCAATTTATGACAGTTAATATTCTAACTTAATAATTGAGTATTATTATATATTTAATTTTATTTATTTATAAATAAATCATTGCAATATATGTAAAAATAATTTAAAATATAAATTTATTAATATATGTAAAAACAGCTTTTCCGGATAATATTTTTAGGAAATCTGCCAAACAACAGAAAATATTTTACACAGATTCATCCAAACACCAGAAAAGTAAATCATTTTCCCGAAATCACTTTCCGGAAAATATTTTACTGGCAAACAAACAGAGCCTTAATCACCGACCCATTCATCAAGTTGTTAAATCATAACTTTGGTTTTATGTTTTTTTTTTAATTTTAAATTCAAAATTAGTCTCCAAACCCCCTCGAATGGTAACAATGTAAAAATCTGGATCTGGGGTAGTGGCTACGAACTCCGGCCGGGGGGGGGGAAGATTCTGGCTTCGAAAGTGGTCCTCCACAAAGCAGTACCATCACCATTTGCAGCGAAGGCGCATGCATGCTTACAAGCTATTCAGTTGGGGATTCACCTGGGCCTCGAATCTGTAATAATCGAAGGTGATCCAATGACAAGAATCAAGAAATGCAGTTCAGCAAACCCGAATAAGTCAGTAATTGGGGCCATTATTAGGGATATCCACCGGCAAAAAGTACATTTTCAGAGGTTAGTTTTCCAATATACACCTAAATCTAAGAATCTCCTTGCTCACACCCTAGCCTATGAAAGTTTGAAGGAGGGGGAGGAATTTTACCTGGACAGAGATTTGTCTGACTTGGTTCGTCGTGTGTTGGAGATGAGAAGGCAAAGAAACTCGGATTGATTGAAAGCTGCTTGGAGGCTGCTCTGGTAAAGGGACAGGTAGCAAAAAAGGTTTTGGTTTTTGGAAACTGCTATGTTTTGGGTATCTGGAACCAATGAGATTGAGGGCTAGTTTGGCAATGCTTTTAAAAAGTGCTTTTGAAAATTGTTATGGAAAAGTGCTTTTAAGAAGTGCTTTTGAAAAGTTTAATTTAAAATTTAAGTGTTTGGTATTGCTGTCAAAAAGTTCTTTTGAGAAATAAAATGTCCATTTTAAACATAATATTATAAAGTAACAAATATGCATTTAAATAATGTTCAAATTAGTTAATATTATGATATTTTAGTAATAATATAAAAAAATAATTTATTATAACTTATTGTTAATATTTTAATAAATAATATTAATTTTAAATAATTCTAAGTAATTAATATTAATTATTTATTAAATTTAATTAGAATATATAAACTATATTTAAATATTTAAATATAATCATTAATTATTTGTAATTAGATATTGACACAATTGTATTATTTTAAAAATAATTTTTTATTTTTAATTAATAATTTTAACACAATTGTATTATTTTATTTTAAGGGTAAACTACAAAAATACTCACTTTTGTTTGACTCATGTTACATTTTAGTTACTTATGTTTGAAATGTTACGTTTTAGTCACTTATGTTATTATTTTGTTACGAAGTGATCACTCTTTCATTAAGTTTTGTTATCTCCCTAGCGGTAATCCTACGTGGTAGTCCAACTAGATATTACTGAATTTGCTTATACGTACTTCATCCGAATGAAGTACGTATTAGCAGATTCACTAATATGATTATATATATATTTACGCATGTATCACATGACAAAAACAAAATTTAAAATACTTATACCTAATAAAACATGTATCTCATTACAATAATTGTTATTTTCCAAATAACATATTGTTTTATAATTTTATTTCTTATTTAATATTTTAATTTAATTTTAATAATGCATACTTTATCCGGATGAAGTACGCATTAGCAGATTCACTAATATGATTATATATATATATACACGCATGTATCACATTACAAAAACAAAATTTTAAATACTTATACCTAATAAAACATGTATCTCATTACAATAATTGTTATTTTCAAAAACCTGAGATTTTTACTTTGTCAAGTCCAAGAACCAAAGGTCAAGTAAAAGAGAAAAGCTGAAAATAATGTGAAAAAACTTTTTTTATTTCATAATTATTTCATAAAATTAAACAATCAGAAAATAACTACAGAGAAGAAGAAGTATTTCACAAAAAAAAAGAAGAAAAAAAAGAGACTCACCTGCCCGAAGAGAAACAACCAGAGGAAAAATAAACAAAAGAGAAATAGGGAAGAAAAAGGGGTCTATCGTCTGTTAGAAAGAAGAAAAAAGAAGGCTAAAAAAGTAATATAATGCCAAAAGTACTTTTGGCTTAGAAAAAGTAGCAGATTTGCTACTTTTTCATATGTGAAAAAAGTGATTTTTTTTAAGTTAAAAAAAAAAAGGCAAAAACGGGAGTTGTTCTTTAGTGCTTTTAACAAAAAAGTGTTTTTTGGATAAAAACCCATCACACAAGCAGAGTCGAATGGGGCCTGAGTGAATATGGAGGGTTTTGTTGGGTGCCAGCTGCCTTCGTTTACTGGATAGGATTGATTAGGATTTATTTTTATTTTTGTGGGCCTTAATTTTGTGTCTTGGGCTGAGTCCATCTTCTATCTAACTCTAGGCTAGCCTTTGTTTATTTCTGCTTATTGAATAAATATCCAATCAAGTATTTTTCAAAAAAAAAAAAATAGTCTCCAAATCCCTAATATTAAATTTATAATAGTTTTTTGAAGTAATAAATTTCTTTATCATTAATGTTACAAATATTTTATTATCGAGATCAAGATAAATTTGATGTATTTTAAAACTCTAATATTTATTAAAAAATAGAGTTTTATTTCATTTATACTTTTTATATTTATAACTATAGATTTTATAGAAGCATTGTAAATATCCTCCTTAATTAATAAAATATGTTCTCTTTTACTCTCTAATTGACTAATATAAATACGTTCCCTTTCTCTCATATTTCTTGTTCTTTGAATCTATCTATAATTCATCATTTATTTCCTAACTCATTATCAATACACAATTCTCTTTCTAAAACCCTTTTATTTTCGATTTTTTTTTGAGTTTACCTCAAATCATTTTGTCTGCTAAGATTCAAGAAATAAGAAGAACTTATACTTTATCATTTATAATTTATTTCATAACACGTTACTAATATATAATTTTCTTTCTAAACCCCTTTTTTTATCTTCTTTATAAGTTTTTAACTATGCTTGAATTTTGATTAAAATTGTGGTGAAGAGTGTTGTTAACCTGGTATTATTGATTAAAGAGAAATTCAATAGGATCTAATTCAATCTCATTAATATGCTATTGTTGAATAATTGGATTGTACATTTTAATTTAATTATAAGTTATAAATAGTTTATTATCATAAGATTCTATAACATATATGTGGTATTGAAATTTGGTACAATATGTATCAGATAACTTTCGAGCATCATATCCAAAAAAATATTTGTTTGTTTATAAATGGTTTTTATTATTAATTTATAAATGTTATTATGAAAACAAATTTTTTTTAGTACTTGTAATAGTGCTCGTGATAATAACCTGGGTGATGATGATGTTAACGATCTTTAGGTATATTTTACTAATTTATTTTATTATAGCATGCTTATTGTAACTTGAGACTAATCTCAACAACAACATAAACAAATAGATTTTGAATTGAAATCCATGCATGATTGCGATGGTGGTTATAAAATAAAGAATCTATTGGGATGTTTAGAAGTCAGTCGTACTAAATCTGTTGCATTCCCTGAAGTGAACGCAAACATAAAAGAAAATTTAAAGGATATGATAAATGACATAATAATAGCTACTATAAGTTGAAACATAATAATAAATAAAAGAACAATGAGAGTTCTCAAGATGACCCTTCATGTGATATGAAAATTATTTGAAAGCTCCAAAAGAGCTAATATATCAATATATGAAAGAACAAAATTTGTGATGGTTAATGCATTAGTTTTAAAAGATATTCATTGCAATGGATCTCATATTGAGATTGTGAACGAGAAAAAGACTATATTTGGTATGAAAAAGATTTGATTATTTAATTATATCCATGAATGCTTAAAAATTTGATATGCATGTTAGAAAGATAATTGTGACATTTCTTATATGAGAAATTGAACTGACTAAGATCATCTGCCATGATTTTTTACCGTCATAATCCCTATGAAAAGTTGAATTAGAATATTTGACTGGAATATTTGACCAAATAAATATTTTTCTTGTGTAATTATGATTCGAAATCGAGTTATTCATGAAGAATATTTGACTATGTAATATCCACTTGAATTGTGGAATAATTTTAAGAGAAAAATATAACTGATAATGCTCTAGAATAACGTATTCTTATGTATTAATCATGTGTTTATTCTGAGCTTGATTCTACTAATTGGAGCTATTTATGCCTTTTTTTATCTTTTAGGGATTGATTTGGAGGTAAAAGTAAAATTAAGGGACAAAAGTGCGAATTTGGAGACACAATGGGCTGATATGCGACACAGGAAAAAGATTGTGCCAAAAGTACGAGCATGGAATACACAAGGACTAAAAGCGCAAAAAAAAAGAGATTTTATTTTATAAGACTCCATTTTATTTATAATTAGGATAATTAATATTAAGATAATTATTAGGATTATTTAATTTTAGGATTTTATTCTAATTATCTTTATTTATCTTTAATTAAATGTATTTATCTTTTACAATTTAAGTTAAATTAGACTATTTCTCTAACACTATAAATAAGGGGTGAAGTGACTCTATTTGGGGTGTTCATCTTTTTCTGTAAACACTCTTCCCCTGAAAGTCTAGACTTTTGTTTCTTCATATTTTTTTCAATAAAATTTCTTTTTCCATTTTTATATTTATTTTCTTTTCCACCATCATCATGAGCCACTAAAACCTAACTAGCCGAAAGTTGTCAATATTCCTCAAAAAATGGTTCTTGAGGCCTAGAATCCGTACTTAGCCTTCTCGCCAAGTATTCATCGTTTCTCGGCACTACAGGCTGACGCTTCCGTCCATGGCCCTTAAAAAGTAAGCTTTTCAGCATATGCAAAGGCGGCAGCTTTGTATGTTTTGGAAGGATTGCACAGTCGGTTCGTTAACTTACTGCGTCAGAGGTTGGCGAGCCAAAGAGACAAAATGGCATGGGATTCGCCATTGAAAAGCGTTGATCTAGCATAGATTACTGGTTAGAGTCAGGTTCCCTAAAAATCGTAAGTCTAATCTTTGGAGCTGGTGGTCGTAGGCGTCCTCTTCCACTATAACTGACTTACTTGAGTTGAGAAGGGTTACTTAAAAGCCAAGGATTGGACCCAAGGTTGAACGAGACAACCGGAGGCTGGAATCTCGCCACATAAGAAACTTTCTCTTTTCCCAACTCTATTTATTTTTCCTCATTCTAATTTCTACAATTTATTTAATTTCGCAATTTCAATTCACTTTAAATTCTGTTTTTATTTTTCCAGATTCTTAATTTTCTTTCAGGAACGCAGGTTTTCTTGGCCAAGAAATAGTCCAGGATTTTAAGAAACGAGCATTGGTACAATTCGGTCCCTGAGGATTCGACCTTACTTCCCCTTTACTGTTATTTTTACTATTTTACAGGGAATAGGATATTTTTGGTGCTCTCAACGACACATCAAATTTTGGCGCCGTTGCCGGGTATCGGTAATATACTAATCTTGTTTTTTGTTTCTTATGACCAGATCTGCTCTAGGAACTCTTGCGTTTGATTCAGAGATCGAAAAGACTGCGAGAGCTAATGTAAGGAAACAAAGCTAAGAAAAACACAGTCAGTGGTGGTTGGAACTCAAAGCAATCCACAGCCAGAAATCAAAATCGTCGACGAAGCAGAGTCTAGGGTTAACGAAAACCCTACTCAAAATTTTGAAGGCGAAAAAGTAGAAGTCGATTAATTAGAAGAAGTGCTTGACACTAGGGTTGACGAAAACCCTAATTTAGCACCTCAACCTATGGCTCAGACAATTCGGCAACTTGCCGAAGTGCCGACAGAACAACCGTCATTATGCATGCGTTTCCTACTATGGATATTGATTTTGAATTAAAGTTAGGCTTGATCCAGCTACTGCCAACTTTTCAGGGGTTACAGAACGAAAATCCCCACAAGCATTTGAAAGAATTCCATATGGTTTGCCTTAGTATGAAACCTCAGGGGGTAACTGAGGATCAAATTAAACTGCGCGCTTTCCCTTTTTCCTTAGCAGATTCTGCTAGGGAATGACTATTTTATTTACCTCCTGGATCTGTACGACTTGGGCTGATCTGTCTCGTTTATTTCTCAATAGGTTTTTTCCAGTGTCACGTGCAGCTGAGCTAAGAAGAGAAATCGTGGGCATAAGGCAAAAAGATACAGAGACTCTTTACGACTATTGGGAGCGATTTAAGAAGTTGTGTGCAAGTTGCCTATAACACGGTATAACAGAACAGTCTTTGCTCCAGTACTTTTATGAAGGCCTGAAACCCATGGAGATGAATATGGTAGATGCTGAGAGTGGAGGAGCGTTAGTCAACATGACTCCACAACAAGCAAGAGACTTAATCTCCACGATGGCTGTAAATACTCAGCAATTCCGAGCCAACCCTGAACCCCCTAGAAGGGTTCATCTGCTAAGTAATTCAATCTTAGAAGATAAAGTTGATAGAATTGCTAATATTTTGAATTCTCTTTTTGCAGAAAAAGCAAAGACATCCCGATTATGTAGAATCTGTGCTACCCCTGAACATACAACTGATGCATTTCCTAGTTTGAATGATGATACTATAACTCATTTAGATGTTGTGAGAAATTTTCCTGGGCCACCACAAAGGCGATACAACCCTTACGCAAATACCTACAACCCAGGATGGAGGGATTACCCTAACTTAAGTTATGGGGCCAACCCACGATATAACCAACCATACCAAAACCAAGTTTCACAACAGCCACGAGATTCAAGTAATTCTCTAGAAACTTTGGTCAATAAATTAGCAGCTAACATGCTTGATTTTCAATAGAAAACTGAAGCATCTATAAGAAAATTGATCATATCGATTGAGAAGATGAACTCTCAAGGGAAGTTGCCATCACAAATAGAACCAAACCCGAGGCAAAATGCAAATACAGTGATGCTGAGAAGTGGAAAGGTACTGAAACCAATTCCTGGCAAAAATCTTGGCCAAGAAAGTGCCCAGGAAAAACCCAAAAACAATGAACAGGTCTCAGCGAAACCCCTACTGCCGAAAATCCAACCTCCATTCCGAGGACGGTTAAATCAGTGTCAAAAAAGTAAGGAAGACAAGGAGATCCTTGAAACATTCAGGAATGTCGAGATCAATCTACCATTGTTGGATGCCATCAGATAGATTCCGTGATATGCCAAGTTCCTCAAAGAGCTTTGCACCAACAAACGAAAACTAACAGGTAATGAAAAGGTAAGTGTTGGTGAGAATGTATCCACAGTGTTACAGCAAAAAATGCCAGTAAAATGTAAAGATAGGGGTATGTTCGCTATACCATGCAAAATAGGCCATTTGGGGATCAAGAAGGCTATGTGTGATTTAGGGGCCTCCATAAATGTTATGCTTTATTCTATTTATAAATTACTTAACACGGGTTTTCTGACGAAAACAGGTGTTATAATTTAGTTGGCAGACATGTCTGTTGTGCACCCCGAAGGAGTCTTTGAGGACGTACTGGTAAAAGTTAACTAACTTATTTTCCCTGTAGATTTTTATGTGATAAAGATGGAGGAGGACAACACTACCGGATCTTTGGACCTCCTGTTGGGCCGACCTTTCCTTAGTACCACTAGCACTAAGATCGACGTTCGAAGCGGAACTCTTACAATGGAATTTGATGGGGAGATCGTGAAGTTTAATGTTTATGACGCCATTAGTCATCCAAGCGAAATTTTGAGCGTAAATCATGTCGACATGATCGACTCATTAGTAGACGAGACTTTTGAGTCGATTTATGAAGACAAATCTGAATTTTTATCTAATGATTATGAATTTTTCAATGCGTTATTATCTCCATCAGACACTAAACTTTTACCTTCTGTTGTGCAGGCCCCAGAGTTGGAACTGAAACCGCTTCCTAAATATATTAATTATGCATTTTTTGGAATATGTAATACCTTACCCATTATAATTTCAAATAAACTCTCTAAACCCGAAGAAAAAAGTTTGATCCAGGTACTAAAAAGTCATAAGGAGGCGATTGACTGGATCATTGCTGACTTAACAGGGATAAGCCCTATGACATGTACCCACAAGATTTACTTGGAGGAGAACACGAAACCAAGGAGAAACGCACAAAGATGTTTAAACCCGAATATGATGGAGGTGGTAAAAAAGCAAATAATTAAGTTGCTGGATGTTGACATTATCTTCCCCATTTCTGACAGCAGATGGGTAAGTCCGGTACAAGTCGTGCCCAAGAAAACGAGCATGACAATAAAGAAAAATGCTGAGAGGGATTTAGTACCGGTCCGAGTGCAAAACGGGTGGCGTGTCTGCATCGATTACAAGAAGTTGAACGCTTATACTAGAAAAGATCATTCCCCCATTCCTTTTATAGATCAAATGCTTGAACGTTTAGCTGGTAAAACTCATTTTTTTTGTCTTGATGGATATTCAGGTTTCTTCCAAATCCTTGTTGCGCCAGAAGACCAGGAAAAGACCACATTTACATGCCCTTTTGGCACATTTGCTACAGGAAGATGTCATTTGGACTTTGCAACGCACCAGCTACCTTCCAGAGATGCATAATGAGTATATTTTCTGAATATGTGGAAAAAATTATTGAAGTTTTTATGGATGATTTTACCGTGTATGGGAATTGTTTTACTGAATTTTTTGAAAATCTCACGATAATTTTGAGCAGGTGCATAGAATTTAATCTTGTCTTGAACTATGAAAAATGTCATTTTATGGTAGACAAAGGTTTGATTCTAGGTCATATAGTTTCTGCCAAGGGAATTGAGGTCGATAAGGCCAAAATCGACATTATTAATTATTTGCCATATCCCTTCACTGTAAGGGAAATTCGTTCTTTTTAGGCCATGCAGGATTTTACAGGAGTTTTATAAAGAATTTCTCAAAAATAGCTGAACCATTGTGCGAATTATTGCAGAAAGATAAGAAATTTGAATTCAGCCCACAATGCAAGGAGGCTTTTGATACACTCAAGCAAAAGTTGGTAACTGCTCCTATAGTACAAGCACCAGATTAGAACTACCCTTTTGAAATTATGTACGATGCAAACGAACGTAGCGTGGGAGCCGTGTCGGGATAAAAGATAGCCAAAGAGCCTCATGTCATCTGCTATGTCTCGAAAACCTTAGACGCTGCACAAAACAACTATACCACTACAGAAAAAGAACTTTTAGCTATTGTATTTGATTTAGATAAATTTCGATCATATTTACTGGGATCTAAGGTGATTATTTTTTCTGATCATGCAACTCTTAGGTACTTGATCGCAAAAAAGGAGGCGAAACCGATGCTCATTAGATGGATTCTACTGCTCCAAGAATTTGACATCGAGATTCGTGATAAGAAGGGGTGTGAAAACCTGGTAGCTGACCACTTGAGTAGGATAAAAACTCCATTTGATGATGTTCCTATCAAGGATGAGTTCCCTGATGAAGGCTTATTTTCGACCGAGGCTCACTATCCATAGTATGCAGATATAGTTAACCTTTTAACCACAGGTTCGTTACCCACTGAGTTAGCACGTTCCGTGAAGGACAAGATTAGACGAGAAGCTCGATATTACATTTGGGACGACCCATACTTGTGGAAACACTGTTCAAATCAGATAATAAGACGATATGTTCCAAAAACCGAGGTAACCTCTATCCTTACTTTTTGTCATACAGAAGCTTGTGGAGGTCACTTTAGCCCTAAACGGACAACTCACAAAGTATTGGAGTATGGGCTATATTGGCCCACAATTTTCCACGATGCATATAACTTCTGTAAGTCTTGCGATAAATGCCAACATACAGGTAACATCACTAAAAGAAATCAAATGCCCCTATTCCCAATTCATGTATGTGGGATTTTTGATGTATGGGACATCGATTTCATGGGCCCCTTTATTTCTTCGTTTGGAAACGTATATATACTTATTGCAGTAAACTATATTTCTAAGTGGATAGAAAGCAAAGCCTACTCACAATGATAATGCTAAAACTATTGTGGAGTTTCTAAAATGAACAATTTTTTCTAGGTTTGGCACACCTCGAGCTTTGATCAGTGATCGTGGTACCCACTTTGCAATAAGGTCATAGAGGCACTATTATCAAAGTATGGAGTTCATCATCGTATAGCAACAGTCTACCATCCCCAAACAAACGGTCTAGCAGAGATTTCGAATAGGGAGATCAAGACCTTTTTGGAAAAAATGGTTCGACCCAACCGTAAGGATTAGAATCTTCGGCTCAATGACGCACTTTGGGCCTATCAGACAGCGTATAAGGGACCAATTGGCATGACTCTGTATCGACTTGTTTTTGGAAAAGCGTGCCATCTACCAGTAGAATTAGAGCATAAAGCTTATTGGGCTATTCGATAATGTAACATGGAGTTAGAACCCATAGGGAAGGCAAGGAAATTGGACATTCAAGAATTAGAGGAGATTCGTAATGATGCTTACGAAAATGCTCGCATTTACAAGGACAAGACAATGATGTTTCATGATAGGAAAATAGCTCAGAAACACTTTTCGGTAGGACAAAAAGTTTAATTTTATAACTCTGTATTAAAGCTATTCCCAGGTAAGCTTCAATCTCGATGGCAATGACCTTTTATTGTGACTAAAATATTCACACATGGTGCGGTTGAAATAGAGAGTGAAGAATCGATAAAGCAGTTTATAGTCAACGGCCAACGATTGAAGCCATTTTACGAGAATTTTCAGGCTCACACGATCGAAAAAATTCAGTTAGAGCCAGCATAGAACCATTCATGGCGTCGAGCTAACGACGTTAAACAAGCGCTTGGTGGGAGGCAACCCAATTATTATTATTATTATTTTGTTTTACTTTATTTATTATTTATTTATTCTATTTTAATTAATAAAAAAATTTCTCTTCTTTTAAATAGGTGAACCGAGATGGAAGTAGAGTGCAAATAGAAGAAAAGCTTTAAACCTGCAGCTAAACAGCCCTACTCCAGCCCATATCACCATCCCTGTTCCAGCTCCAATTAAAATAGATGTTCTAGAATAACGTATTCTTATGTATTAATCATGTGTTTATTCTGAGCTTGATCCTACTAATTGGAGCTATTTATGCCTTTTATCTTTTAGGGACTGATTTGGAGGCAAAAGCAAAATTAAGGGACAAAAGTACGAATTTGGAGAAACAATGGGCTGATATGCGACACAGGAAAAAGATTGTGCCAAAAGTGCGAGCATGGAAGACATAAGGACTAAAATCGCAAAAAAAAAAGAGATTTTATTTTATAAGACTCCATTTTATTTATAATTAGGATAATTAATATTAAGATAATTATTAGGATTATTTAATTTTAAGATTTTATTCTAATTATCTTTATTTATCTTTAATTAAATGTATTTATCTTTTTACAATTTAAGTTAAATTAGACTATCTCCCTAGCACTATAAATAGAGGGTGAAGTGACTCTATTGGGGGTGTTCATTTTTTTCTGTAAACACTCTCTCCCTGAAAGTCTAGGCTTTTGTTTCTTCATATTTTTTTCAATAAAATTCCCTTTTCTATTTTTATATTTATTTTATTTTCCACCATTATCATGAGCCACTAAAATCTATCTAACCGAAAGTTGTCAATATTTCTCAAAAAAGGGTTCTTGAGGCCTAGAATCCGTACTTAGCCTTCTCGCCAAGTATTCATCATTTCTCCGCACTACGGGCTGACGCTTCCGTCCATGGCCCTTAAAAAGTAAGCTTTTCAGCATATGCAAAGGCGGCCGCTTTGTATGTTTTGGAAGGATTGCACAGTCGGTTTGTTAACTTACTGCATCAGAGGTTGGCGAGCCAAAGAGACAAAATGGCGTAGGATTCGCCATTGAGAAGCGTTGATCTAGCATAGATTACTAGTTAGAGTCAGGTTCCCTAAAAATCGTAAGTCTAATCTTTGGAGCTGGTGGTCGTAGGCGTCCTCTTCCACTATAACTAACTTACTTGAGTTGAGAAGGGTTACTTAAAAGCCAAGGATTGGACCCAAGGTTGAACGAGACAACCGGAGGCTGGAATCTCGCCACATAAGAAATTTCTCTTTTCCCAACTCTATTTATATTTCCTCATTTTAATTTCTGCAATTTATTTAATTTCGCAATTTCAATTCACTTTAAATTCTGTTTTTATTTTTCCAGATTCTTAATTTTTTTCAGGAACGCAGGTTTTCTTGACCAAGAAATTGTCCAGGATTTCAAGAAACGAGCATTGGTACAATCCGGTCCCTGAGGATTCGACCTTACTTCCCCTTTACTGTTATTTTTACTATTTTACAGGGAATAGGATATTTTTGGTGCTCTCAACGACACATCAATAACCATCGAAATAAAATAATTTTATGATTTAATGCATCTGAAATTGCAAGATTTTAAAATTGTAAGTGAGTATAACTTTACAATATTCATGATAAGTTCTCAAATTAACATTATGTTGGGAGAACACTACTTATGAGAACTTGTTAGAAAACTTTTTCAAGTTTTCATACTTTAAATGTACTTCTACAATAGTAATATCGTGAAAAAAAAGGTTGTTTACTTGTGGTTATAAAATAACAAGTTATTAAATAAAAAATAAATCATAAGGTCCAATCTTACTAAATTTGCTCCATTCCTTTAAGTGAATGTAGCAATATATGATAAATCTGAAAGACATAATATTAGATATGGACATGGTAAGTTGTTTTATAGTAGTAAAAATTGGTGGTCATAATAATTCTTCTCACCACTAGAAGTGGAAAATGTTGGAAATGAAGATAAATAGGAGAAGAACAAGAATGCTCAATAGAATCTTTTAAAGAGTGAAGATAACTTATGTTATTGATGTGGTATGAAAGACCATTGGTTGCATACCTATCGTACGCCTAAACATTAAGTATGAATTGTATCCTTTTTTTTCTGAATTGTGACACTGATTATCACACCCCAAATCTAGATGATCCAAATTGAAGGCGCATAGCTATGAAGTTGTTTGTTCTGACTCACTCTAGTAGTTAGTTCACCACATTGTAGCTTCTGGCGAACTAATGTTTTGGTGAATCGAGTATCCACCTATGGAAGTATATTAGGATTTAGTCTTTGACGTGTTCTTCAATAAAAGAAAGTTTCTTTTAATATATCAAGATTTAGTCTTTGATGTGTTCTTCAATAAAAGAAAGAATTTGATAAAAAAAAAAGTAAACCTTGTGTAGGTTATCGTCAAAGGTATATTACGCCTAGTTTTTTCAAGTACTGTTAAGAGCAAGTCTTGGTAACTAGGTCTGGTTTTAAACCAACTAAAATGACTGGACAAATAGCATATGAAAAAGACTCTCATTTATATTTTTCTTTCAAATTCTGAAATTTCCAGACACTTGTCAAATTCCACTAAACAAAAGTAGATTATATATATATATATCAGTGAGAAGGGTTCATGAAAAAGTTTCTTCTTCCTTAAAGATGACTCTTTAATTCTTTCTTTTTCTTAAATATTAAACATTAATTGTTGGTTGTTCTTCTTATGTAAACTGGAAGCTAAGGATTCTTGAGAATAAATAGAGGATATTTCATCTCTTCGAAAGTCTGGTAACTCTGCATATTAAGAGTAAGGGTGCTATAAAGTATATAAGCCCACCATCGATCAAGAGGCCAAGTTGTAGTGCCATGTCCTCTAATGTTGTCATGCATTAATCTCTGCACAAAAAGTGAAATGTCTACGTCTCAAGCCTCTAACATTAACCAATGTTGTAACCAATATAGGAATACTTTTTCAATGCCACGCACGAGTCACATTGTAAAACCTTGCATGAACAAGATATGCCTCAATGGCCGGATGTGGGTCCTTGATACCCAAATTCCAATACCGAATATTGTGCCTCCACGCATCTACATCTAACGGTGCCTGTAATAAAATAGATATATTAGTTATTTTTAATTATTTTCAATTATTTAAATATAAAAAAAACTTCTTAAGATGACATTTTTAAAAATTCATTTTTTTTTGCATACATCAAAAATTTTTCTGCATGCATTATTTTTCTTTTGCATTTTTGTACATGCATTTTTCTGCTTCAGCATTGTTCACTTTTTTGCATGATGCGTGCCTGCGTCTGTTGTCTGCGTCACATGCATTTTCTGTGTAAAAAATATTGAAGTCAGAACCCATGGTGCCGACTTTGAATATTTTACTAAATAAATCTTATACTCAATTAATTTGCTAAATAATTATTGGTTAAAATATGCCACAAGCCCCTATATTTGTCAAAAAATAGGAATTTAATTTTTGTACTTTTATTTTATGGAATTTAGTCATTCTATTTTTCATATTTCAAAATTCAAATTCAACTGTTAACATTCCTAATTTTTCTTTTTGTTAAATTCAAGTTAATTAAAGTCTTTTTTTAATTACATGACTATGAAATGAGTATTTTTTATTTGAAAAAAATCATAAAAATGAATTTAACAAAAAATTTAATAGTTTTAATAGTTGAACCTGAATTTTAAACTCTAAAAAATAAAATGACTAAATTCCATGAAATATAAATATAAGGACTAAATTCTTAATTTTTGAAAAGTACAAGAACTTGTGAAATATTTTAACCATGATTGTTTAAAGTAGTATATTTGGTAAATGAAAGTCCATAATATAGTATGGCACTTAAATAAAAATATTTATCATTGTGATGTGACATACTTGTTGTAACACCCCTTACCCGTATCCGATGCCGGGACAAGGTACGATGCATTACCGAACCTAAACATACACATACATGCAAAAACCGAGCCATAAAATTTCTTTTAATTCATAATATTCAAACACATGCATGTCGTCCCTTAATTGGGTCTACGAAGCCCAAAACATACATCGGAACTAATTTGGGACTAAACTGAGAGCTCTGAGAAGATTCGGGAAAACTTAGGAAATTTTCCCAAGAAACAGGGTCACACGCCCGTGTGGACATAGGGACACGCCCGTGTCCGCAGGACGTGTAACTTTCTGTTTATGACGTCAGCATGCAGATCGAACTACGCAGTCGGGCCACCGCCCGTGTCTCCAAGCCGTGTCCCTCACACGGTTGAGACACACGACCATGTCTCAGCCTATGTGGCTAACACTTAGGTTATTTTTCAAGCCATATTTCTCACCCATTTAATCATTTATCTTTACCAACATTTTAATACATTTATGAATCAATTTAAGGTATTCAACCAAGCCTTATAATTATCATCGTTTGTTCATTTCGTGGCCATATCAATTATGATAAAATCATAATAGTTTGAATCTCAAACTTACAAAATACAAGCCACACCAATGGCTAGTTACAATTATATCATTCATAAGCTAACATTGACTAATCAATTAATATATATCAGCCATAACTCTGTAATTTAAATATCTTTTCATAACAACTTATCTTGATTTCATACTATTTCATTTTTGAGCTTAAATAACCAAAGTATTTGAAATATCATTTTTATTCAAATTGTACACATGAGATACATAATTCCATAATTATGAATGAACACATTTATCAAACATATTCCATATTCATATATCAATGTCTTATGTTTCCATATATCAATAACCGTCATTTTCATGAATTTCGAGTTCAATTTCATAATTATTTGTCTCGTGTTCAGTTTCTTCCATGTCGGAACTTTATTCATTAAATCATTTGAAATATCAATACAAATGGACAGTACATTCAAGATGAACAATTATATAATCACAAATGAATTAATTCATCAACCAAGTTCTATACTCATGTCATATCAACTCGTACTTCCTTATATCACATAGTTCCATGTAACACTTACCAAACTTTTTTAAATTGGTGAACATCTTACGGAATTGAGTACTTCGTTTTCTCGATGCCGTAGTTCAACTATGGTCTTACACATCTTCACATAATGATGCCATAGCCCAGCTATGGTCTTACACGTATTCACATATCGATGCCATAGCCCAGCTATGGTCTTACATGTAATCACATATCACATATCGATGCCATAACCCAGCTATGGTCTTACATGTATTACATATCACATATCGATGCGATAGCCCAGCTATGATCTTACACGAATCACATATCTCACTGATGCCATATCCCAGATATGGTCTTATACGGTAGCATATATCATACCGATGCCATATCCCAGATATGGTCTTATATGAAAATCACTTGTCACTTGTAGCCGAAGCTATCACTATTCACTGATCAGGTAGCCGGAGCTGCCATTTTTCACTGATCAGGTAGCCGAAGCTACCACTTTTCACTGATCAAGTAGTCGAAGCTACCACTTTTTACTGATCAGGTAGCCGAAGCTACCACTTTTCACTGATCAGGTAGCCGAAGCTACCACTTTTTACTTGTCATTTGTCCTTGATCAGATAAGTTTAGCCGAAGCTATCACTTATCACTTTCACTTGTCCTTGATTAGATAAGTGTAGCCGAAGCTATCACTTATCACTTTCACTTATCCTTGATCAGATAAGTGTAGCCGAAGCTATCACTTATCACTGGTTGCCATAGTCCAACCATATTCTTTTCCGTCAATTCACCTTGTCACTGAACTGAAGTGCTCAATTTGATCATTTATTCAATTTTCATGCTTTTACATTATTCACAATTTTATCATCAATACATATGAAATAACACATCATGAAATTCATAAAATTAACAAATAATCACTAAAATTTAGCCATATAAACTCACAAGTTTAATTTTTGTATTATAATGATAATCATAATTTCATAATAAATATTCTAAATAAAACATTATATCATTTCTAATTCAATACTTATCGATTATAATCGGGCATGTGATCAATTTATACACGAGTCATTCATATATTTTTCCTCCTCATCCTCTCCATCCACATCCTTGGTATAAATAACACACTTGTAAGTAACCTTATCCATAATATTCACTAATTACTTATGTGAATATTCAAGCTATCCACCCGTGTAATAGTCACTAAATTATTTATATCTGGAGCTACGGAACTCAAAATTAAGATCCGCTAATTTTTCCTGAAACTAGACTCACATATCTTCTTACCATAAAATTTTCAGAATTTTTGGTTTAGCCAATAAGTACAGTTTATTCTTTAAAGTCACCCTTGTTCTGCTGTCTGACAGTTCTGACCCTTCTTCACTAAAAATTAATTATCTCTTCATATAGGATTTTAATGATATTCATGTTTGTTTCTCTTGAAAATAGACTCATTGAGGATTCTATATATATAAATTTAAGCCCCTAATTTTTTTTATTTTTATGATTTTTCAAAGTCAGAACAGGGGAACCCGAATTCGTTCTGACCTTGTCTCACAAAATTCATTATATCTCATGATTGACAAATCCATTGCTTACACCGTTTCTTCTATAAGAAACTAGACTCTATAAGCTTTAATTTCATATTTTTTTCATCTTCTAATTCGATTTCTACAATTTATGGTGATTTTTAAAAAGTTAGTCTACTGCTGCTGTCAAAACTTATTTTAGTGCAAGCTATTTATTACCATATTTTCCTTAAGCTTTTAATAATTAACAATTTCATCCCTACTCAATTAGCCTCTCAATTGAGATGATTTTTCTCAATTAAAAATTTATTCTATCACTTTAAACTACTTTGAAACCCTTGAAGATCATAATTTCAGCACTAGACTTTAATTCCAAACATTTTCACAATTAGGTCCTCAAATCAATTTCCATCAATTTTACTTGATAAAATTATCATATATCAAAACTAAAGCTTCAATTCTATGTTTATTCATCATGTTCTTCCAGCGCTCATCCATAAAAACTTTAAAAATTATCCATGAAATCAAAAACTAATGAAATAGTAAGTTGGACCCAATTGTAAAAGTTCAAAAACATAGAAATTTCAAGGAGAAAACAAGAATTAAACTTACATGAAGCTATAGTATGAAAACCAGCTTGAACCCTCTTCCATGGCTGTTCTTCAGCTGATGAAAATGAAGAGAATTCAAGAGAAATCTAGATATTCCCATTTGGTCCCATTTTTATTTAGTTAATTTTGAAAATTTTCCAATTTTGCCCTTAATTCACCCATTTCCTGATTTTTCTCAGCTATTGCCGCCCAAAATATCTCCTATGGGCTTATTTTTACTTTAGGTCCTTCCTCATTTGACAATTGTGCTATTTAATCCTTTTAGCAACTTTTACACCTTTTTCAATTTAGTCCTTCTTATTTAATTAACCACCCAAACGTTAAAATTTTCTGGCGAAATTTTAATACTACCTTATTGGTACTCCGTAAATATTTATAAAAATATTTACGGCTCGATTTATAAAATCGAGATCTCGATACCTGTTTTCCTCAATTTCTTAACTTAATAAATCTTTATAAAACACAAATTACTAATTTAAAAATCTCTCAAAATCATATTTGACTCATAATTATTAAATAAATAAATTTACGAGCTTATATTTTGAATTTAGTGGTCTCAAACCACTATTCCCAACATCATTGAAAGTCGGCTATTACACTTG
The DNA here is from genome assembly GCF_007990345.1 of Gossypium hirsutum. Classification (NCBI taxonomy): domain Eukaryota; kingdom Viridiplantae; phylum Streptophyta; class Magnoliopsida; order Malvales; family Malvaceae; genus Gossypium; species Gossypium hirsutum. The sequence continues at coordinate 118,479,863 of NC_053429.1, read as the reverse complement.
TGGTCAAAGAAATGTTGACACGACACCTTATCACATGTCACGTGAACAATGGAAATGTTAAAATATTTAAAAAAAGCTAAAAATTCAAAAGAAAAAGAAAAATGTAAAAGAAAATCTTAAAAATTCAAAATTACATTTTTAAAATATCAAAGAATTTCAAATATAAACATTTTCAATAAAATAAAATAAAACATTTAAAAATCTGAAAAGAAATTATATATATTTGAAATCTAGAAAAGAACTTAAAAACATATTATAAAAATGGAATTAATTTAAAATTGAAAGAAAAATATAATGTTAAAAATTTATATTTCTTTTATAAAAAATATAAAAAAATACCTTAAATATTTAAGTTTTATTTTTCTATATTTTAAATTTTTTTAAGAATTTTCAAAGTTTTTAAGAATAAAATGTCTCTTTTCTTTTAGATTTCAAAAATTATTTTTATATTTTTAATTTTGATTTAATATTTTAAATATTTACTTTTAAATTCTTTTTGAAAATTTCTATTTTTCAAAAATTTAAAACCTTTTCTATTTTTTTTCTCTTTTTTCATGTGCAATGACTGTAACACATGATATGATGAGGGTATCATGTGTTAGTGTCTAACTAGCTAGAAAAGTACCATGTCATGCTTTCGTTACAACTAGAGTAATGCATCCAATGAAGGAAACTATAGGTACCTAATTGTGATATGAGATGAGATATGATTTAGGGATTAAATTGCATATTATATCTCTTATATTTGTGTATTTTTTTGAAGAAATATTTGTTAACTCTAAGTATATATTCATTTATTGGTGACGAATTTCTTAAAATTTATGCCTTTTTTATATTTTAATTATTTTTGTATTATTGTATTAATATATAATCTTATTATATCCAAAGTTAGGTGATCCTTTAATTGAGAAAAAAATCAAAATGTGATAGATATGAGTTTTCTATACTATAATATAGTTTATTGCGATTTCTTTAAAGTGTTACAAGTATAATACAAATGCATATTTAAGTGACTACAAGTATTCATTTATTATGGCACAGACCGTCTGATTAATCACAAAGTAGAATCAAACAATTACAAGCACAATCAAACTAAAAATTGGTACAATCAGAACAAAAGCCAACAAACTACACTAACTAGATTGAAACTCATACCACACATGGTGAAACTTGAAAACCCACGATATAATTACGCAAGGTGGGTCTCGAACCTGGGTACTCAAGACCCAAATCCTCCCCTTTTGACAAGTGAGATTTATCACGAGTTAAACAACACCAATTCAATTGGAATTAGGTTATGGGGGTTACAATTTATATATGTCATCTCAGAAATCTCAGTTTTGTATGCACATGTTTTATGAGTACAATACAATTTTGGTTTAATAGAAAATATTCTACCCCACCGCTACACACCAAAATGGAAGTTCCCTTGAACTCTAACCACCTACACATCAGGTTGTGGTTTAACCACCAATGGTTTGTAGATAAACTGCCGATGACAGTGAACACACAACAAAATCCCGTAAATGGAATTTTCCTCTCGTTGTGGATACACAACAAAAATCTTGCAGATGGAATCTACTCCTGGCTGTGGATACACTATAAATTTAAAAGAAATGTCACAACTCCTTCAAGAGAATAAGACTCATTGCTAGTTGTGATAACATCTACAAAGGAATCAGACTCTAAAGATAAGCCATTCAAATAGTGGCAATCTGTTCAACCTCAGACATGCCATTACCACATGCAGTCAAAGCATCACAAATCTCTTTAATATAAGTCAAGTAATCACGCATAGAAAGATTACCTTTCTTTATGGCTTGTAATTTGCAATGAAGATGCATAACATAAGTAATTAAATGTGTTGAAAAAATACACATAAACTGACTCCAAATATCGTAGCTATAGTTTTAGATCCAACAAGCTGAGATAAGATGATAAATGCACGGTTTAGGTGAAATTTATTAAAGTTAATTCAACCAATCTGCCAATTTTAAAGTTTGGAAAATCAGTTGGCTTGCGATGCATTTTTGGATGGGATCTAGGCATTATTGGGTTGGGATGTTTGTATAGCATTTGAAAAGACCTCTCTTAGCTTCGAAACGCACTTTGAATCACTTGATTTCGAGTCCGAGAGCTCAAGTTATGATCATTTTACTGAAAATTGCACAAGTCAAATTTTTGGATAGGATTATTACAAGTTTCAGGCTTTAATTCGAGTTTAAATCATATTGGATTCAAGTTTACTGCATAATTTTGATTATATATGAGTCCAATATTGTATCTATTAGGTTTTATCATTTTATTATTTATTTATTCTGAATTTTAGGATATTTTTAAGTATTTAAAGTTGTTTAGAATTTTTATGTTTATTAGTTAACAAGAAAGTTTAGTTCTACTAAAACTACTTGTTTAGATTAATTGGAGTTTCATTATACTTGAAAGTTTTATTTTGATGTAATTAGTTAACTTATATAAATGCCTCTTCATTATTCATTAAAAGGGATTGATTAATTCATTAATAAAATTTTTAACTCTTAGAGTTAATTTTTTTCGTGCAATATTACTTTCTTATAATTTTTAGAAGTGGTGTCTTCTTCTCAATTTTCATCAAGGAGTCATGGGAATCCATCCTTCATCCTTCAATTTTCCAAGGATTATTTATTAGAGGGTTGATTGAAGCCATTTATTTAATTTGTTGAGGTTTATATCTCAAAGGGTCCAATTGAACAACTATCTTCTATGAATATTCATCTGTTTATTATCCATCTTCCATCTTTTAATTTGCATTTTCTTTATTTATTTATGTTTTGAATCATTATTTATTTTTTATTCTTGAATTTCATATTTTATTTGTTTTCGTTTTTTTTGTTTCTAAATTTGTTTGTTTCTTCTTTCAGGTTATCCAATTTTTTTTTTCAATTCGAACGACTTGAATACGATCTCGGTCCATTGCTCCCTATCATAAGAGAGAATGACTGATGGTGGATAGTAACTAGGATGCCAAGGCACAGTCCTGCTTTACAAACTAAAGATACTTAGGATTATCAAACTTAGCACTAGAAGAAGAAATCATATGCTTGGTAGGTACAACGATTGATCCATCCAAGAACCCTTCCAAGCTATGGCTTTAAATTGTGATAAGAACTTGTTACTTCCAGAGTAAAAAACTTGTATCATCAAGACACACATTAATCATCTTGTTCCAGAGTAAAAATTTTAACCCTTTACCCGATTCGATCGCCAGAGAAAATCACATACATTTCCAACTTTAAACATTTAAGTTAACAATACAAAAAAAATTCATAATCCATGCATAATATGGTTTACAAACAAATCCAAGTCTCAATCGAGCTTACAAAAGCTCTTAAACTAACCCAAGAACAAATAAGGACTTAATTGAAAACTTAACAAAAAGTATAGAAATTTATGCCAACAGGGGTCACATGGTCGTGTACCTAGGCCGTGTGATAATTTGTAACCGTATGGAGAAGGAGTCGCTCGACCATGTATCCAGGCCATGTAACTCACTGAAACCATGTGGACTTAAATGCAAAAATTCATTGAAAAAACACACGGCTGTATGTAACGCCCCAATTTTCGCGAATTCTGTGAATGTTGGCATAGGTTTAATTATGTTAGTGGGCCTCTAGAAGGCCCAAGCTTAAGATAGAACCTGGTAATTTTAGTTAATTTTTGTTCCATAAGAAAAAGGGAGTGAAATTATGAAATATGACTTATGTGAAAATGTTTGAAAATGCTATAGGCTAATTTGTAGTGGCCAAATAAATAGTAGTGCAAAATAGGAGGATTTGCATGTCAAATTCCCCACTTTTAATGTAGTAGCCGGCCAAGGTGATGGATAGTTGATAATGTATGCATTTTAGCATTTTAATATTTAATGGATGATAGGCATTAGCATTTTAATAGTTAATGGATGATGGGCATGGTAAGCATTATGGGCATATTTTTATTGGAATTATGGCATGAGTATGGCACAAATATTAGGATATCATTTATGTGTCATAAAATGTTGAGTGATAAGAATAACAAAAGGAAGTAAAGGAAGGTTTTTGTTCATTCTTTGTTCTTCATAGCCGAATTTGAGAGAGAGCAAATAGGGGAGGAAACCCTTGAATATTCGGTCACTAGGAGGGGGGAAAATTGAAGGTAAGTTCTTGGTACTTTGCTTCTATCTTGATGTTCATGAGTTCTTCTTGATTCTACCCTAACTCATGAAGCATATTTTGGTTTTTGGTTGTTGTTTCATGTTCTTTTGATGAAAAATGGAAGATAGGTGAAGTTGAGCCAAACAAATGAGCATGCATGTGCCTTAGATGCTAAGGGGAAAAATCAGCTAACATGTTGTGCTTTAAAATGATGAAATGGAGATTATACTTAAGTAAAATCATAGATATGTGATGATTGATTGGTGATATACATGTTTAAATAACAAGCATGCAAGTTAGGTGTGAAAGAGTGATTTGGTAATAAATCTGCTTGGGACAGCAGCAGTAACGTGACTTTGGAAAATCACCATAAATTGTGGAGATGAATTCGAAGCTGAATAAATTATGTAATTAAATCTTAATGAGTCTAGTTTCAAATGAAATAAACGAGAACATATTTTGAATTCTGTACAATGAGAAATTTGATTCGCAATGAAGAGTGGTCAGATTAGTCAAGCAGTGAAACATAGGAAACTTTGAGAAAAATCTGGTATTGATTGGCTAAACCAAAAATTCTGAAAATTTTATGGATAGAATATATATGAGTCTATTTTCAGGGAAAATTAACGGCACTTGATTTAGAGTTTCGTAGCTCCAGTTCTAAATGATTTAGTGACTGTTACTCAGGAAGACAGCTTGCAGTGAAATTATGATTATGTGGTAAACATTGAAAAAAATTTGTTAATGAGCTGCTTATTGATTTCTTATAGGCTTACTATGACCTATAGGTGTGGTTGGCCGAATATTGTAAGGGGTTAATACGTAGTTTGTATTTGAATAGTTAGATTAACGTGTTAGTAATCCAATTGTAGGCGGTTCGTGTGTGGATCTCGTCAGCATATCGTCGCAAACAGGTGTGTAACTAACACCCTTTTTCTTAGTCTAGATCGGAAAAAGTCGAAAAGCCGAAATGCTGAAAACCGGTATTTTGTAGATTTGCGAGTGTGCGAATGCTCGTGAGATAAATCGATTAATGTTTTTGGTAAGCTGCAATGTTTGGACTGCAAAGTGCATGATTTCTGTGCCCTCGATATTTTTGGGCTTAATGGGCCAAAATTGGAATGATGGGCCAACGGGCCCAATTCGGTAAGAACCCTCGATAGTGATTCTGTTAGTACGTGAAAGGTAGGAATATGCATGAAAACCCTAAAATAGATAAATTACTGAAATACCTTTAAAAATGAAAAATTTACAGTTTTACCCCTAGGAGATAAATTACCGAAATACCCCTAGGGTTAAATTGCCCTAAATGCATGTTTAACTGTTGTTATTTACTGCATGCCATGTTGTTATTATCTGATGCATGGGACTGGGATATTGACGGAGGAAGTACTGAAAGTGGCTTGTCCACGTACTGGAGGCTTTGCCTCAATTTACTGTTAACTGAGCAGCAAGGCTGCAACTGTGGAGTGTTGGGCTGGGTGGGTTGAGCTATTCCCCACATGGAGTGTATGGCTGGTACGGGTGGAGTGTAGTGGTTGGTGGGTTGAGTAGTCTCCCCAAATGGGCTTGCATATGTTTACTGATGTTGCATGTATTTTGAAATGGGCCTATGAGCCATACTGTTATCTGAATAAGGGGCTAAGGCCCAGTTTATTATAATCTGAAAAGGGCTCTGGCCCAGTACCACTGTTACCTGAATGAGCTTAGGCCCAATGGGCTTGAGCTGACTTGGGCTTTGAATGGGTTTTCCTTACATACTGAGTTTCCCCAAACTCACCCCTTCTTTAACCTTGCAGGTGAGCCTTGATGTGGGTGACTTGGAGCCGGAGGGGATTCAGAGTGGCCATCGTGAATACTTTTGGCTTCAAAAAAGAGACTGGTTTTCTTAAGTTATTTTTAATTACTATTTAATTTTTGGGTTGTAATAAGGCCTTTTTAACTTTATTTTCTTATTTGATTTTTCTGGGATTATATTATTAAAAACAAATTTAAATTGATGGATACTAATTCAAATGGGCTAGACTTAGGGCGTGATTCCAAAATGATACTTGTTTTTTTTAAAATAACACGACGTCACGAATATTCGATTTACCAAAGATAACCACTCAAAGAAATTTCAACTTGTTATAACCAAGTGTGGCAATAGATGTGGGCATGTCTAGGATTGGATCCAATCGGAGAGCTTGGTACTTAAACAGCCTTCATGGCTCACCTCCTCTGTTATGGATACCTACCTGGTGCCCAGCTTCCATTCACTTGGTTAGTTTGACAAAAGTCGGCTTTTTAAAATACTAAAAAAGGAACACGGGTTTTTTACTTCAAAGTGCCACGTCGGATTCGGCCTTAACGTCTGGGCTGGGTTTGGAGTGCTACATTTAGTGGTATCAGAGCCTAAGTTGCAACAACTCAACTGTGGATCGGGTCCAAAAAGGGTTTTCAAAACTTTATGCCAAAAAAAAGGGTATTTTTGGAAAAATCTGACTTTTGAAAATTTCCTGTTTAAAGGAGATAATCTCCGAACTTGTTTTTTTTAACACAAATGTTTGGAAATTGGATTTCAAAAAGTCTAAATCTTTTGAGTTTATCTGAAAACTGATGAGGTGGCACACTGAATCCCCGGCACCATGGCTGTAAGTACTATTCTGTTTTATATACTAAACTATACTGTAGTTAGTACTAAACCTTAGAGATAGTACTATAGATAATATAGCGTAAAGGCTACGAAACTGAGACTGTAGGGTAAACTATGCCCTAGGAAACTCAGACAGTAGCTAAACTATGGTTACGCGAGAACAACTCTGAAACCTTATCTGTTCATAAGATATTCTATAATAAACTATGGAAACAGTAAACTAACTGCATAAAATTCGTAATCAGATAAATCGATATGAGTACGAGAGCTACTCGGGGAAGAGGCCGTGTTCGAGGCCGTGGTCAAGGCCGTGGTCGAGGCCGAGGTAGTACTTAAGCTGGATCTTCGTCTTTTGGCCACGGGGGATGACGCTCTGTCCCAGGCCATGTTAAGAGTTTTGGAAAGGGTGGTCGGAGCTAATATCGGGCCCATGAATAGGGGGTCTATTTCTGAGCGACTCCGGGCCAACGGAGCGGAAGTTTTTAGGGCTGTATCTGGAGTAGCCCCAAATGTGGCTGAATATTGGCTGGAAGCCACGGAGCAGATTATGGATGACTTGGACTGCTCAGTAGAGCAAAAGTTAAAAGGAGCAGTATCCTTACTACGGGACGAGGCGTATCAGTGGTGGATCACTGTGAGAGAGGGTACCCCAGTTGAGAGGGTAACTTGGGAGTTGTTTAAGTAGTCCTTCAAGGCGAAGTATGTCGGAGCTAGCTATGTGGATGCGCGAAGGAAGAAATTCCTGAACCTGACCTAGGGTGGTAAGACCGTTGCTGAATATGAGGCAGAGTTTCTGCGATTGAGACGGTATGCTAATGGTATTGTCTCTACCGAATACGAGCGCAGTGTTCGCTTTAAGGATGCCCTCAGGGATGAGCTAAAGGTGCTCATAGCTCCGTAGACAGAGCGCGATTTTGCTGCACTGGTAGAAAAGGCTAAGATAGCCGAAGAGGTGAAGCAAGTTGAACGAAAGAACCGCGACAGGGATTGAAATCGATTCAGGAGAGATGCTGGACCAACTGACGCTGCAAACCAGAATGTTAAGAGAGCTAGGATGGAGGAACCAGTTCGAGCGGTTACGGTGAATACTGTTAGACCACAAGCTTATGGAGATTGTGGTAGAATGCATCTGGGGGAATGTTGGAAACGTTTTAGGGCTTGTCTTCGTTGTGGATCAAAGGAACATAAGATCAGGGATTGTCCTAAGAGGCCAGCTCAGGCTCAAGTGGTTGAACAAAGGGCTGTGCAACCCATGCAAATAGCGCAAGGTGGACCGTCGCCGTCGAGAGGTCATGGCCGAGGTCGAGGTGGCAATGGCCATGGACGTGGGGCACCTGGCAAGGGTACTGTTAACACTGAGGCTCATCAGCCAGCTTTGGTATATCCTGCTCGTCGCCGCGAGGAGGGTGACGCACCTGACATCATAACTGGTACGTTTTTTATTTCTAGCATGCCATATACTGCCTTGGTGGATGTTGGATCTACTCATTCCTATGTTGCATGTGCCATATCTGGGTCATTGGGTGTGCACTCTGAGGAGATTGTGAGTGGGGTATCTGTACTAAGTCCTTTGGGTCACTCGGTTAGGGTAGACAAACTGTATAGGGATGTACCCTTAGAAACTCAAGGTAAGAGTTTCCCTGGAGATCTGATGGAGTTACCGTTCGGAGAGTTTGATCTTATTTTGGGAATGGACTGGCTTGTTAAGCATAAAGCGACTCTGGATTGTGCTGCTAAACGAATGGTGTTAAGGACCACAAAGGATGAGGAGGTTATGGTGATAGGTGAGCGAAGGGATTATTTGTCCAATGTAGTGTCGGCATTAAGAGCCGAAAAGTGGATTCGGAAAGGTTGTGAGGTCTATTTGGCATTTGTAAGTCAGTCAGAAGAGGAGGGACTGACAGTAGATAAGGTTAGGACCGTAAAGGAGTTCCAAGATGTTTTTCCGGAGGAGCTTCCAGGATTGCCTCCGAACCGAGAATTTGAGTTTGGAATAGATTTGTTGCCTAGAACGGCGTCTGTGTCCATCGTACCATATAGGCTGGCACCGAAGGAGTTAGTGGAGTTAAAGGCTCAAATTCAAGAGTTGTTGGATAGGGGCTTCATTAGGCCAAGCATGTCTCCATGGAGAGCACCGGTGTTATTTGTGAAGAAAAAGGACGGGACAATGCGCATGTGCATCGATTACCGCCAGTTGAACAAACTGACGATAAAGAACAAATACCCTCTGTCGAGGATTGATGATTTATTTGACCAACTTAGAGGAGCTTCGGTATTTTCCAAGATTGACCTTCGATCTGGATACCATCAATTAAGGGTAAAGGAAATGGATATTCATAAGACAGCATTCAGGACTCGATATAGTCATTACGAGTTCCTGGTTATGCCGTTTTGGTTGACGAACGCACCTGCCGCTTTCATGGATCTGATGAATCGAGTGTTCCAACCTTACTTGGACTGATTCGTGGTAGTTTTCATCGATGATATTCTGGTATATTCGGAAACCGAGGAGAAACATGAGGAGCATCTACGTATTGTGCTGCAAGTGCTGAAAGAAAAGAAACTGTATGCAAAGTTTAGTAAGTGTGAATTTTGGTTGCGAGAAGTGGCTTTTCTAGGTCATGTGGTTTCTGCTGAAGGAATTAAAGTGGATCCTCGAAAAGTTGAGGCAGTTCTGGGATGGAAGCCACCAAAATCAGTATCGAAAATTCAGAGTTTTCTAGGTGTGGTAAACATTGACAAAAATTTGTTAATGAGCTGCTTATTGATTTCTTATAAGCTTACTATGACCTGTAGGTGTGGTTGGCCGAATATTGTAAGGGGTTAATACGTAGTTTGTATTTGAATAGTTAGATTAACGTGTTAGTAATCCAATTGTTGGCGATTCGTGTGTGGATCTCGTCAGCATATCGTCGCAAACAGGTGTGTAACTAACACCCTCTTTCTTAGTCTAGATCGGCAAAAGTCGAAAAGCCGAAATGCTAAAAATCGGTATTTTGTAGATTTGCGAGTGTGCGAATGCTCGTGAGATAAATCGATTAATATTTTTGGTAAGCTGCAATGTTTGGACTGCAAAGTGCATGATTTCTGTGCCCTCGATATTTTTGGGCTTAATGGGCCAAAATTGGAATGATGGGCCAACGGGCCCAATTCGGTAAGAACCCTCGGTAGTGATTCTGTTAGTACGTGAAAGGTAGGAATATGCATGAAAACCCTAAAATAGATAAATTACTGAAATACCTTTAAAAATGGAAAATTTACAGTTTTACCCCTAGGAGATAAATTACCGAAATACCCCTAGGGTTAAATTGCCCTAAATGCATGTTTAACTGTTGTTATTTACTGCATGCCATGTTGTTATTATCTGATGCACGGGATTGGGATATTGACGGAGGAAGTACTGAAAGTGGCTTGTCCACGTACTGGAGGCTTTGCCTCAATTTACTGTTAACTGAGCAGCAAGGCTGCAACTGTGGAGTGTTGGGCTGGGTGGGTTGAGCTATTCCCCACATGGAGTGTATGGCTGGTATGGGTGGAGTGTAGTGGTTGGTGGGTTGAGTAGTCTCCCCAAATGGGCTTGCATATGTTTACTGATGTTGCATGTATTTTGAAATGGGCCTATGGGCCATACTATTATCTGAATAAGGGGTTAAGGCCCAGTTTATTGTAATCTGAAAAGGGCTCTGGCCTAGTACCACTGTTACCTGAATGGGCTTAGGCCCAATGGGCTTGAGCTGACTTGGGCTTTGAATGGGTTTTCCTTACACACTGAGTTTCCCCAAACTCACCCCTTCTTTAACCTTGCAGGTGAGCCTTGATGTGGGTGACTTGGAGCCGGAGGGGATTCAGAGTGGCCATCGTGAATACTTTTGGGTTGAAAAAAGAGACTGGTTTTCTTAAGTTATTTTTAATTACTATTTAATTTTTGGGTTGTAATAAGGCCATTTTAACTTTATTTTCTTATTTTATTTTTCTGGGATTATATTATTAGAAACAACTTTAAAATTGATGGATACTAATTAAAATGGGCTAGACTTAGGGCGTGATTTCAAAATGATACTTGTTTTTTTTAAAATAACACGACGTCACGAATATTCGATTTACCAAAGATAATCACTCAAAGAAATTTCAACTTGTTATAACCAAGTGTGGCAATGGATGTGGGCATGTCTAGGATTGGATCCAATCGGAGAGCTTGGTACTTAAGTAGCCTTCATGGCTCACCTCATTTGTTATGGATACCTACCTGGTGCCCAGCTTCCATTCACTTGGTTAGTTTGACAAAAGTCGGCTTTTTAAAACACTACAAAAGGGAACACGGGTTTTTGACTTCAAAGTGGCACGTCGGATTCGGCCTTAACGTCTGGGCCGGGTTTGGGGTGCTACACTGTATGACTGGGTCATCTAGCAGACTAAAATCGTGTGAAAATTAGATGACCAATTCAACATCATTCACACGAGAGTGTGGCCAGCCCATGTGACAGTTAGGAACTGTATGGTACATATGCTTCCTAATTTCTAAAGAGCACACGACCGTGTCACTAGCCCATGTATGACACACGATCGTGTGTCAGCCCGTGTGGTACATAATAGGTCATTAATTGTATAACGCAAACTAACCATTAAAAAGGGACCTAAAATATGCATCTTAGCCAACATATATACCTATTCAAATATGCACATTCCATGCCAAAAATACAACTTATAACATCTCCCTAAAAACCTAACCAATATGCCACAATTGGCCCCAGATCACAACAAAACTAATCCAAGCTAATCACTTTCAAACATACAACAACATCAATGCCTATACATTTACCATACCAGTCCCATTTCAAGATGTTATAACACAACAACTAAAGTATGCTCAATATCAAGGGCATATATGCATATACAAGATTCAAACCAACCAAGATAACAACATCACTTTTATACATTAAACTTATAATCACATCAAAAGAAACCAATTCATAAGTTTCAATCTCAAACATACATATGACCATTTACACTTATTTATATGCCACTTATAAACGGGCCAAAATATTCAAAAGTCTATTGAATTGCAAGGTGGATAGTGTGAGCTCCGATTTTATCCAACCGATTGCTCGTTTTCCAACAATCTACAAGAAAGAAAATTAAACAAATGTAAGTTTACTCAAAGCTTAGTAAGTTCATACAAAAATTAACACAACTTACCTGGCATTCCATAAATCAAGAATTGAACATAAATATACAGAACATGGTATTCCTTGACACCTTATACAAATCGTGCCATAACCACTGGTTACTACTTTATCACATATAAACATAACATGTATATAAGTAAACATATTAACCATGATCAATTCATGAATTACATTAGTAAACATATAAATCCCCTTTAGATTGAATTTCATGATTTATTTTCGCCCAGAGAACTATAGCAAATTAAACTCGGATACTTGGGATAGAATTGCTCACACGAGTTGTGAAATAACCTTGCTCCCACGAGCTATAATTTGAGACATTAACCTTTACTTGATGTTGCTCACACGAGCTGCAACACATTCAGGATCTTAGCCATCGATAAGGTATCCAACACTAGTACATAGTACCTGATACTTTTAGACACTAGTACAAAGTACCTGGTGCATTTAAACCCTAATGACGTGTCATTCGTATCCTAATTATTCATTAAGTTCACTCGGGCCTTAATTTCATATTCGATCTATTTCAATCCTTTAACATCATAATATACATATAATAAAACAATTTGCATTTACATTTTACCTACATTTATTAATTAAACCTCAATTTATAGTTTAGTCCTTCAATACCAAATTCATTAGTTTTGGTAATTCCATCACAAATAACACACATATATGTGTATCCAAGACAAACATATCAAATATTAAACAAAATAAGTATAGTACGAAATAACTATCAAATACTAAATGAAATAAGTATAAACACCAATGACTATTTTGCAGTTTTCCCTTTTCCCCAATTATCTTTAACTAGCTTCAAATCTTGATCTATGTAATAGTTAATTTCAAATTATCAATTCTAAATACCTTATAATGTATAAATATATGCATATGACCCTTTTAATAACATTTTAAAAAATTTCCCTAAACGTTTACATTTTATTCAACTTAGTCTCTAAAACCAAAACCTTCATATCTTTTACAATTAAGCCCTATTTTTCATCTGATTACAGTTCTATCCTTTTATAACCTTTAGAATAAAAAAGTACATAAACTTCATATCAAACTCAACATAATCTCAATTTAGTCCTTAAACTCAAAACTAACAAAATCCACTTTACAAGTTAGTCTTACTTAACATGCAATCATTTATCACTAAAAACTTCAACAATCATTAGTGGCAACATTTCAAAACTTTAACAATTTTGTGAAATAGTCTCTAGGCTAGCTAAATCAAGCTCCCAGGATTCCAAAAATATAAAAATTTAAAGAAATGGGTTATAATTCAGTTACCAATCACAACTGAAAGCTTTGAGCCCTAAGAGAGCTTTCAACAATGGTGATTTCAGTGGAAGTTTGAAGACGAAAGTATGAGTTCTTTCTCCTTCCACCTTAACCTATTTGTTTCTTTTATTTTATTTTCTTTTATTTTATTTAAACATAATTTATGATATATTTTAATCCATCCAAGCTTACCAAACCATCCACCTTAGTTAATATTAACTTAATTTCCAATAAATCCCTAGAGATTCCTTATTTAAGCCTTTTATCAACTAAAATTCAATAGTGATTAAGTTTTATAATTTTTATAATTTAGTCCTTATACCCTAATTAACTATCTATTCAATAAAATTTCTAGACCAAAATTAAATATAACGCTATAATAGACCTGTAAATATTAATAAATAATATTTTCTGACTCGTTCATCAAAAAATGGGGTTCCAAAATTACCATTTCCTGTACCACTGAAAACAAGTTGTCAGAGAGCACCGAGCAGCATCTTCTTCCACCATGACAAAATCAATCAAACAAGAAAAAAATCATAAAGCAAAAGCTCTGATACAATGTAAAAACGTTGAAACATTGAACAAGAGCAAAGAAAATAAAGGAAAATAAACACACAAACAATCTGAAATTTTATTAAATCAAAAACTCATTACAAAGATGCAACATAGTATTTACAGACTAAAAAAGAACCCTTCAGCTACTAAACAATCTTACAACCACTTGTCACAACTTGAGTGTAATAGACTAACTATCAACAATCAACAACTAAATTGCTCATAACAGTATAACAACCTAATAGATCAAAATGGTCCATACAACTCATACATTGATCAACAAAACACAATACTTATTCAAAAAATAGTAGAAATTGTTTCAAATGATTCCCCAATATTCACACTTCCAACTACAAAGTTTTCTTTCCTTTGTAATTTATCTATTTTATCAATAATTTAAGGTTTGATTACCTGTTTGATGTTTAATCTTGCAGACTATTTTCTCAAAAAACTAGCAGAAATTGAAAGTACTAAAGTAACTAATTTTATCATAAAAGAAGCTCATTGATTTGGGTTTCAAATTCAACAATGGGTCTAAAGATTTATATGAATAGTTCTTTAATAGAATATTTGAATAAAATCTTAATAGACTTTTTTTACAGAAACTTTTTTTTTTGTAGTTTAGCTTTTAAATTTCCAGTATTTATTTTTTTCAATTAACCTGTTTTAGACATCAATACGTTAGATAAACGAAAAATCATCATTAATATTAAATGAAATTTTTTAATCCACATTTTATTGGAGCAAAGAAGGGATAGAAGATTTCTATCCCGATTTTTTTGCTTTTTGGTGCGATGACTTGAACAAACAATGCCATGACCCCTCCCGATTAATACCATTATTTTATGAGAAATTAATACATTTTATTTTTCTTTTCTAATATTTGAAAAAAAAATAATATGATGTACTATTCAAGAAACTAAAAAAAAAGAAAAAAGAAAGAAAAACCCAAACTATTAGCATAGCAAGATTTTATTCTCCACTCATCACTTACATAACAAAAATGGACAATGATAACATACATGAACATCTACATTGTTATTATAATAAAATCTAATCCATGACGAGGGTAAAGGAGGTAAGATTTCTAAAATGCAGCCACGCCTTCTCCCACACCACAGCCTCGTATGTATTAACAGCGCTTCCGTCCTTTGCCTTCAAGACCAGTTTATAATTTATCCCAGAGACTACTTGAGTCTCGCCTTTCACCACCTCATCCAACTTTAAACTCACTTTTGACTGCTTGTTATACTCGTCAACAGCGAATTTTGCTATTTCCGTCACGTGTGGGTCCTTAATGTCCTTGATTGGCGTCCATCCTCCATCGAGAGCATCCTTTCTGGCATCGGAGAAAATGATGGGAAGGAAAAGGATGGATAGCAAGAGGATCAAGAAGCAAAAAATTTGCTGCATTTTGAGTCTGCTTTTTTTTTTCTTGGTTGGTTTTGGTTCTAGGTTATGAAATAGATGAATTTGGAATGAATTATTTATAGATAAATTTTAATATGCGTAAAAAACTTTATGGTAATAAGTTTTCTTTTTGGAAATACGTTTTATTTTTGGTAATAAATTTGTATGCATTTAATTTTTATGGTAATAAATTTTTATTTTGTTGAAAATCCGTTTTTTTTTTTTGGTAATAAGTTTGTAGGTATTTATTGGTAATAAGGTAGATGGATGACAAAAAAGGAAAATTAGGTGAGCCCGTTAATGCATCAGTTTTTTTTTTGATGATTTCTTGCCAAAAGAGAAAAAAAAATATACCTCATTTAATATCTGTCTTTATATATATATATATATTTCATTGTCAAACAAAGTAGCTAATAATAATTAAAAGGAAAAAATAGGGATGTTGGGTAACACAGTCAAATCAAATAAGCTTATTTTCTTGGAAGAAGGGTTTTAAAGTGAGACGAAGGACAACCACATCATTTTGGAGATTGTGTGGTACAACTGCTCCAGCTCCACTTTCATGGCCTGCTATTCACAAAACAGCCACAAAGCCTTGGGTGCATTCTAAAAAGTATGAACAAATATATATAGCACGCATGCTTATGTTTGTGCCAGTTTTGTTGTTTCCTAATATCATCAATAAATGAAGAGACTTACATCGACATGGCCTTTCTTGGCAACATTAAACTAGTCCTTAAACTGAACACCTGTCCTCCAATCAAAATCAATGGTCAAGGTAATCAGAGGCCAATGCTCCGGTGCCGAAAAGCAAGCCATGTAATTTCACTGCTCCATTGCCGTAAATACAAACTGCCCTTTCTCTACTTTCTCCGCCAACTGAAAAATATGGCCATGCGACGACGTTACCTTGACGTTCAACTTGTGAGAATCAGGCAATAGTTGATGACGGTCCTGGTTGGGTTTGATAACTTCGTACTTCCCCAACGTCATTGAATTACTTTCTATGTCCTCCGAGATGCATTTTGAACCGTAATGATTGGGATGAAGGGACCAACAACACCCCCACTACCAATACCTCCCCTCCTATCATCATCATAGCCAACGCCTCAACTCCAGCTACGGTACTCACAATTAGGCACCGAGTTTCTTTGGTTTTTTTTAAGGAAAAATAAAATGAAACCATATCACCTATATTAGATAATTCTTAATTTTTTTATCAAAAATCTATAAATTAAATAATTTATTTATTTCTTATTTTAAATTTATAAGATTATACCTATTTAAATTTTAATTTTGAGCTACTAAAATGATTTCTCTGAAGGAGTAAAATTATTATTTATTTTAAAAAGATAATATTTTTATTATGATTTGATTTTTTTTAAATAATTCAGTATCCACTTGAAGAAGTGAGTAAGGTTCACCCATGAACCAAAATTTAAACCTTGTTATTCATTATATTATGATTAACTACTTAAAAAATGTATTTTTAACATTTAAAATTAACCTTTTGTCATCCTTAAATTTTCTTCTAATAATTTATTATTGTTATCTTTTACATATTATGTAATTATATAATATATATATAATTGATTTGACTGTGTTACCCAACATCCCTATTTTTTTTCTTTTAATTATTATTACCTAAAATCCCACACATTTAATATCTCAACTTATTTATAAAATTTAGTTTAATGTGTAATGTTATATATAAATTTTGATTTTGTACAATTTTATATTTTTAACTTTGATTCGATATAATTTTCATAAATTAGTGACATAATTATTTACATAGTATCATTTTACGTTTATATATTACATACATAAATAGTTTTTTTTATCAAATATAAAAAGGGATAAATCTTAAAATGATACATGAATTTTGATCCAATGTGTAATTTGATATTTGAACTTTGATTTGGTACAATTATACACATGAATCTTTGATTGTGGTTCAAATGTAGATATGAAACTTTAATTTTGATTCAATCATACACATTTTAAAAAATAAATACATCAATTTATTTTTATATTAGATAAATATAATTATTTATGTATACAATATATAAATATAAATTGATGTTGTATCAATAATTACTAAAAATTAGGTCAAATCAAAATTTAATGTATAAAATTGTACAAAATCAAAGTTTATGTATAAATCGCACATAGACCAAAGTTCATGTTTAATTTTGAGATTTATATCAAAGTTAAAAGGGATTGGTTTGTTTAAATGTATACAATTGAACCAAGATTAAAGTTTCATATATAAATTTGAACCACAATTAAAGTTTCATATGTATAATTACATCAAATTAAAGTTCATGTATAATCGTGAGATTTATCCGTATTATATTTCAATGATGTTTTAACAAAGTTAGATATTTTTAATTTAATTAAAAGAAAAAAGTGAATTTAATTGGAAATAATCA
This sequence comes from Gossypium hirsutum, assembly GCF_007990345.1. Classification (NCBI taxonomy): domain Eukaryota; kingdom Viridiplantae; phylum Streptophyta; class Magnoliopsida; order Malvales; family Malvaceae; genus Gossypium; species Gossypium hirsutum. The sequence goes on along the minus strand of NC_053429.1, from coordinate 118,462,189 downwards.
AAAGATGAATGTAAATATCGGTTTCATAGTGATATTAAAATTAAGCAATTTTAATTTTAATTTTTTTAAAATGTATTATCATCTAATTTACTAAGGATGTATTTATCTATACTTATATTAACTTTCTGATTAAGTTGATGTCATACGTCAATAGGATACTAACTTAAATGAGATATTTCTAAAATAATAAAGATTAATACGAATGTGTTTTTATCTTTTCATATTTTATATCAAGTACATGCTTATTAAATTTTTAACTTTGTCATTTCAACCAAAGCATCATTTTATTTTCATATGATTTTTTAATTAATATTTTTGTTAAATAATTTTTCACGTATGTTGTAAGTGAGCCATAAATTTAGTGGATAAATATTAAAATTATATATGAACTTCAGTCCAATGTAAATTGTTATACATTAGCTTTGATTTTGTACATTTATATATATATGAGATTTTAATTTGATTTAATTTTCACAAAACCACTAATAACATTATCAACATAGCACCATTTTTCGTTTATATATACATAAACAAATAATTATATTAATTTAGTATGAAAATAAATTGATGTATTTATTTCTTTATATGTGTACAATTGAATTAAAATCAAAGTTTTATATATACATATAAATCAATATAAAATTTTCATGTGTATAATTACAATAAATCAAAGTTCATGTATCAAATTATATATAGAATTAGAAGACTTATATAGTTTTTATATTTATCCATAAATTCAGTATTTATGTATATGATTATTTTCAGTCTAAAAGGGATCAATCCATTTGGTCTAACTGACCCAATTTGTGATGTGGATGCTATTTCTGATTCTCATACCAATCTTATGTTGTCATAAAGATAATTCATTTTTGGATGAGGACACTTGTTATTCCTAGAGTCATTTTATCTTTTATTTCTTTCATTTTTTGGATGACTTGGGATCGCTGATTTATGGGTTTTCATCCTAGAGTTCATTTTCGTAGGATTATGTCATTCCTTCAAAGATTTCATGATGTTCCTGTAAATGGAAACAATCTTGAGGATGAACTTTTACAATCAAATAACCATACGTGATCACAATGAATTTTTAGGGCACATAGACTTTGGTTTAAACTTATTAGAGGATAATCAAGCTTAAAAACTTTTTCAGATGTTCAAACTAAGAGTCATTTTCTAAAAGAAATTTTCGACCTGATTCACTTTTCTAATTTTCATATTCTCCTTTATTTCATTTTCACTCTTTTTTTCATTTGTTCTTATTTTCTTCCTTTTCCTTTTCCTCTTTCTTTTCCCTTTTATTGGTTCTCACATAATATATGTTCAAACTAGAAAACTTCTTTTCCCCACTGTGGAGTATCAAACGATAATTTTCTTCAAAAAAAGGATAAAACAAACATGGCCATTTTTTATCTCACATGTGCATATTCATCAAGACACCTAAGAAGCATCTCGCTGATTATACATGGTTCTATTATTAAGAGCATTAATCATAGACATGATTATTATTACCCTAATTGTTTTCGCATTCATCATTTGAATTTGAGATTAGATATGAAAAAGACAAATAACATAGGCAAGGAAGCATGTAAAAAATAAACAAAAGAAGGGACATAATAACAATGTAAAATTTGTAATTCACTGAAATGATAAACGGAAGGCACTAAATCATCAAATATGATATATTTTTATAAGTGGGAATTGAACTCTAACTATATAATTAAAAGATGAGGTAAATAATCACCACATTATATCTCATGATTAGACTTTAAGATACAAGTATAACAATATCATGACTCATCTACCAGCCATCAAACTCAACTCCCAAATGTACCATTATTTTATGATAAATAAATATTTTCTTTTTCCTTTTTAATTTTTAATTTTTTTAAATATGAATATAAGAATATCCACTATGCAAGAAATGAGAAAAAAAAGGGGGGGCAAAAGCAAATTCTTAATATCAAATTTTAAAAACCCAAACTGTGTATTAACAAGATTTTATTCTCCACTCAGTTAAGGAATAGAAGAAGAACAATGATAACATGCATGAATATCTATATTGTTATTATAATAAATATTCTAACCCTTGACGAGGGTAAAGGAGGTAAGCTTCCTGAATTTCAACCATGCCTTTTCCCAAACCACAGCCTCATATGAGTTATCAACAGTTTCGTCCTTTACTTGTAGAACCAGCGTATAATTGATCCCGGAGACCACCTGAGTCTTACCTTTCACCACCTCCTCCAACTTCAAATTCCCCTTTGACTGCTTATTATACTCATCGATGGCAAATTCCGCGATCTCAGTCACGTGTGGGTCCTTGATGTTCTTGATCGGCGTCCATCCTCCGGTGAGAGCGTCTTTTCTGGCGTCGGAGAAAATGAAGGGAAGGAAAAGTAAGGACAGTGAGAGGATCAGGAGAGTTTGCTTTTTTTATTCTTGGTTGGTTTTGGTCGTAGGTTATAGATGTGATGATTTTGGAATGCCATTATTTATAGATAAATTTTGGAATGGCACGTGGGGAAGTTTTTTTTTTTAGTTGCTATTCACGAGTTTTAATTTATGAGGATTGCCCCTTGAAGTTTATTGAAATTACGGTGGAGCCCAAAACAAGGATTATGAAAGTGGAGCCATTTAAATATTATGATCGGAGGGTGGAGACCAACTGTGATATGGTGTTGTAAGGTTTCAATGACTGCATTTTGTATGAATTTATTTTTGGGCCAACAGTTTGTAGTATTTTTGGTTAAAATATGCTCAAGTCTTTATACTTTTTGTATATTTGAAATTCAGTTATTCTACTTTTATTTTCAATAATTTAATTTCTATACTTTTCAAATTTCAAATTTTAGATCAAATGGTTAGTAACATTAAAAATTTTCTATTAAATTTGTTAATGTAACATTTTGAAATTAAAAAAAAATATTTATTCAACTGTCATGTAAGAAAAATGATATTGTAATGAATATAAATTTTATGTTAATCTCCCCTAAAATTAACAAAAGAATATTAAGAGTGTTAATAATTAGACTTACATTTTTTAATTTGAAAAGTAAAGTGATTAAATTTTAATAACTAAAAATAAAAAATCTAAATCTAAATGATTAAATAGTACATGGGCTTTCAGCATATTTTAAGTTTTCTTTTTGGAAATACGATTTATCTTTGGTACTAAATTTGTATGCATTTATTTTTTATGGTAATAAATCTTTATTTTGTTGAAAATACTTTTTTTTGGTAATAAATTTGTAGGTATTTATTGGTAATAAAAATTAGGTGAGCCAGTTCATGCATCAGTTTTTTTTTATATGATATCTTGCCAAAAACTAAAAAAATATGCCTGATTTAATGTGTTATATATATTTGTTATATTGGGTTAAATCTCAAACCTACATATTAATTTTAGTTTAATATATAATGTTGATTTTGTATAATTTTGTACATATAATTTTGATTTAATTTAATATTCACAAATTAATAATATAATTATTGACGTAGTATTATTTTACGTTTATATATTACATACACAAATAGTTATATTATCTAATATAAAATAAATTGGTGTGTTTATTTAAATGTATGCAAATGAACCAAGATCAAAGTTTTATATTTAAATTTGAACCACATTCAAAATTTTATGTGTTGCACTAAATTATAATTTATGTATCAAGTTGCACATTAGATCGAAGTTCATGTATAATATTTAGATTTATCTCCATTATATTTCAATGAAGTTGTAATGCCCTGAATGTTTTTAGGTCTGTTTTGTAAAAAGTAACAAAATGTGTATCTGTTTTAATGGTTAAGAGTTCTGGGTGTGTGTGTGAGGTTTTGGGTTTAAGTCTCATTTTTGGTAAATTTTGATATTTTTCTAATCCTAGCCTTACCCTTGTTGAAAGAGTTTTCATAAAATTGTCTGTTAACCCATGTCAAAATGAACCTGTTGGTTCGAGTGGTAAGGAGTTAGTGTGTTGGAGGTCCTGTGTTTGAATCCTTATGTGAGCGTGGGTATTAATTTTTGCCTCGGTTAGCTAAGAGAGTTTGGATGGGATTGGGAGTCTAAGTGAGTGGGCAGTGGTTGAGACGATAGCGGGGAGTTGGGATTTTGGGGATTATCAAATTTTACTTTTGTTTTTTTTTCAAAAATTTAGCTCTCTTTCTTTCTCTCAAAGAAATTCTAACATTGGTTTTTCTTTTTTTCTATTTTTTTGTCAATTTAATTGTTCAATCTCATTATTTCAGCTTTTCGGTGTTCTTTTGCATTGGTAAGTGGAGATAGAATGTTTTGCTCGAGTTAGAGAGTTTTTCCTTTAAATTCATTTTGAACGTTGTTGATTTTCCGTTGGTATTGAAGTTGTATTTTTGTCAGCGGCGAATCGTAAAAAATGGGACTCTCCTCTCTCGGATTCATAGTCGAAGTCGTTCGGGAAATTGGGGTAAGCGTTGAACACTCGAGTTTCACCGTTGTTGGTTCCATTAGTTCGGCATAACTGTGAGTTTAGATTGATTTTGGAAGTCGTGTTGTGTCGATTTTAGGTGCTGGTTGGCCCGGGAGTGATTTCGTATCAAAACCGTATCAGGTGTGTTCCCAAAACGCAGAAAATTGAGTTTCGACGAAAGCCGAAAAAGAATTTTGTCGACACTACGCGGGCGTGTGCCTGGCCATGTGGTTTGCTGTATGTGAGACACGATCGTGTGTTTGACGAAGGCATGGTCGTGCACAAAACACGACCGTGTGGTGGCATGAGTGTGGTTGTGTGAGCCACACGGGCTAGGCAAAGTGGGGGTGTAGGCCTGTAGCGACCTAAAAATTTGGCAATAGGCGCTATTTGAAATGATTATTGAAAAATTAAAGTTTCAAATTTTATTTACAAAAGAGGAGTCGCCACCAATCTTTTTTAGGTGTGATCGGACACCAAATAAAATCCTTTTTTAGAAGAATTTTTTTAACTTTTCTAAAAAAAGAGAGACAATTTTAGGTCCACGTCAAAATCCAGAGAAAATTAGGGTCCGGGAGTCGGTTACGCGCGAGGAAGGTATTAGCACCCTCGCGACGCCCAAAATTGGTATCTCGTTAAACGCATGTTGTCTTAATTTTCAAAAATACGAGTTCCATTTAATATTTAGTCGTGATCCGATTGAAATACGAGAACCCTTTTTTTTAAAAAAAACACGAGAATTTTGAAGCGCAGTATTTCTTTTTTAAAACGAAAGTTTTTTTTTAAAATACGAGAATTTTTGAAAACACGAGAATTTGTAAACACGAATATTTTAGAAACACGAAAATTTTTGGAAAAAAACGAAATTTTCTTAAAACACGACATTTTTTTTGAAACACGGGAATTTTTAAAACAAGACATTTTTTTGAAACAAAATTTTTTTTTAAAAAAAAAATTTAAATACGAGAATTTTTAAAACACGAAAATTTTTAAAACACGGAAATATTTTTTTTTTAAACACGAAATTTTTTTTTTTGAAAACAAGAAAATTTTTGAAACACTAGAATTTTGAAAACACGAAGATTTTTGAAACATGAGAATTTTTAAAAGCACGAGGATTATTGAAAGCACGAAGATTTATAAAAAACGACAATTTTTGAAATACGAGAAATTTTTTAAACGCGAAAATTTTTTTCAAACACGAAAACTTTTGAAAACGCGAAAATTCGAAAATTTCTAAAATACGAGTAATTTTTAAAGATTCGAAAATTTGAAACAAGAATTTTTTTTTAGAAAAACGTACCATATTTAACACGAATCGATGATATTCACCCCAACATGGCAATGAAATCGACGAATTAGTGTCAAACCAATTCAATTTAATATTTAATCGGGTTGTATTAAAACACGAGAAAATTTTTTTGAAACACGAGGATTTTTGAACATTTTTTATTTTTAAAACGGGTCCCGAATTTAACATAAGCCATCGATATTCACCCAACATAGCGATGAATTCGGTGACTCGATGCTAAACCGATTCGTTGCCTTATTTATTAAAATTATTTAAAATAAAGTAAAATTAAAATTTAATTAAATTGTAAATATAAATACAAAAATATAAAAATATATAAAATGCATAAAATGCTAATAATATTAAAATGAAATAACATAAAAATACGAGCATTAAATTAAAAGAGAAATAAATAAAATTACCGAAAAATCTAAAACACGAGCTTCGCCGAACGGGTTGCTAAAATTGAACCCCCTTTTTCTTCTTTTTTCTTTTTTTCTTTTTCCTTTTTCCTTTTTTCTTTTTTCTTCTTTTTCTTCCTTTTTTTTCTGCTGGGCTGCCTTGTTGGGCTGGCCTGCGCGGGCCTGCTGGCTGGTGGCCTGTTGGCTACTTGTTGGGCTGCTGGAATTGGGCCTATTGTTGGCCTGCCCTTTTTTTTTTGTGCTGCTTCTTTCCCTTCTTTTTTTTGCTTTTTTTTTGCTTTGATTTTTTTTTGGGCTTGTTTCTTTTTTTTGTTTTTTCTTGGGCTGCTGGGTCGGATCGGGTCGTAGGTGGGTCGGGTCGGGTTGACCCGACTGTTATAATATTTTTTATTATTTCTTTTTTTTTCTTTCTTTCTTCTTCCTCTTTTCTTCTTCCTTCTTCTTCCTTCTTCTTCTTCAAAGTCTAGCCTCCACCACCGCTTGCGCCGCCGCTACCTCCTCCGACGCCGGTACTCTTTCTTTTCTTCTCCTCTTTCTCTTTTCTTCTCTTTTCTTCTTTTTTCCTTCGAAAAATCTCTCTTTTTGCAAGTTTTTTTTTTATTTTTTTTCGTGGGTGTCCTCATTTTTGGAGTTTAAACTCCTTTTTATAGTTGGTTTTGCTTCTTTTTTGCAGGTAGCAAGTGGGGAAGGAGCAGCCACCCATGTTTATGGCCTGAAAATCTGGAAGTGGGTGCCCCAAATCATGTAACTTGTCTGAAGGACCAAATCGCAAATGCAGCAAAACTTCTGGGGCTAAATGTAATTTTTAGAAAATTTAGGATTAAAATGAAATTTAATGAAAGTTTAGGGGTCTAAGTGAAATTTAAAGAAAGTTTAAGGGTCAAAATGAAATTTAGGAAAAGTTTAGGTGTCAAAATGCAATTTTTATTTTTTAAAATTTTTTTTTTTTTGAAATTTTGAAAATTAAACACAAACTCTAGTCGGACAAAAATTTAGTGCTTACAAGGCCCACACGGGTATGTGGGCCCATAATTTTAAAATTTTCCCTAAGGTCACACAGGTCGCTCCGATCGACTATGGGCCTATCGTAGGGTCAATAAGGGCTAACCAAACCCTAAATATTGTGATATGATGTTCTGATAGTTTGCTCTAAGTAAAGCACTATTATGCATGTCTGATTGTTCTGTTATATATATGCATATGTTATGTAACGCCCTAAATTTTACCTTTCTACTTTTGTGAAAATGTGACACAACTGTATATCTGCTTCAGTGGTTAAGTGTTTTGGGTGTGTACGGAAGGTCTTGAATTCAAGGCTTACCCTTGGCAAATTTTGTTATTTTTAGAATTAAACCCTATCATTGGTCAGTGGGCTTATATTTAATTGCGTGTAATTTTATATCAGAATAAGCCTGTTGGTTCGAGTGGTAAGGGTATTGGTGTGTTGGAGGTCTTGTGTTCGAATCCCGGTTTTAGTGAAGGTGTTAAACTATTTTTGTTCCATTATCTGATAGAGTTCCGTTGAGTTAAAATTCTGAGGGAGTTATCAGTAGTGGGGTAGTGGAGAGAATTAAGGGATTGTGGGGAATATCCTAGTATTTCTTTTTGTTAAAATTTTTCTTTTCTCTTTCTTCCGAAAATCCTCAAATATCTTTGACGTTTTATTTTCTTTCTTCTCTCCTACATTGTTTCACATTAAAATTTTCGTTATCCTTCTTCTGTTGCTGTCAGTTTGCTGACCAATTGCTACTTTTACTTTTTAGGTTCTTCAATCGGGTTGGTAAGTTAAGACTTAGTTGTTAATGCTAGATTTTGAGTTTTAGGCAATATTAAAATAACTGATATTAGTGAGTAATTGATGATTCTGTGAACGACTGCGTAGGTGAAGGCAGTGAATCGGTGGTTTTCGCATCAATTGCTTAATTTTCGTATAGTTGTATTGCGGTGGTAAGTGTGGAACGTTGCTCAGTTTAGTGGTTAATTTTGGTAAATCATTTGCTAATAAGACTTTCAGGATTTTGTTTTTAGGCGCTGGTAGTCTCGCAGCATTTTTATAGTGAAACAGTATTAGGTGTGTAACTAAAACGTAGAGAAATGAGATTCAGTAAAAGCTAAAAAACTCCACTGTCGACACCACATGGCCGTGTGATAGACGAAGGCCAAGCTGTGCGCAAGACACTACCATGTGATGGTCGGTGTGTGGCCGTGTGAGCCACACGGGCTAGGCCCAATGAGACGTGTGGGCCTTACGGGCGTATGGGCCTACACGAGTGTGTGGTAACTGGGCCAAGCCGTGTGGTCCATACAGGCAAGGCCAATCTAGGCATGTGTGACCATACACCCGGGTTGCACGATTCGTCCCGAATGACTATGGGCCTACTGTAGGGTCGGTAAGGGCTAATAAACCCCAAACTGTAAGATCTATTTGATTGATATCCTATACTGAACACGATAGAATTGTGCATGTATGATTATTAATCTGTATGACTATCTGTAATCTGATTGATAGCATATTGAGCATGTTAAATTGTATAACCGTTTCTATTTCTGATATTGTTATTGGGGTGGGATGATGTTTATTGGAGAAAGTGTTCTGAAAGGCAGTTTATGCCTATTATCTAACAGCATGGTTGCATTATATCTATTATGTTCCGCATTGGTACAACATGGTGTGTAGGGCTAGGTGGGTGTTTTAAACCCCGCATGGTGTGTAGGGATGGTCGGAGATGGTGTGTAGAGGATGGGGGTTGGATATCTGATTTCTGATTCTAAATTGTACTTCTGTATCTGTATCTGAGATGGGCTTAGGCCCGAATCTGCATCTGTATCTATAATGGGCTTAGCCTTAATTTGTATCTGTCTGATGTTTGATAATCAATATGTTAGCATGTTTAATTTTGTTGGGTTACACATTGAGTTTACGTAAACTCACTCATTTCCTGTATATTTTGTACAGGTAATCCACAAAGTTAGGCAGATAAGTGCAGCGGAGGACTCGACGGTAACCACCTGCTTTTACTATTTTATTTTGTTTTATGGTTTTATTTAAGTTTTGGCATCGAGATTAGAGAGGTTATATTTTCCGGGACTCTCTGGACTCTTTTAAACTGTTTGGCGTTAGTTTTGGGTTTTTGGTTTTAACTTGCTTATAACTATGATGGTTTTACCTAAAATATGATTTTCTTAAAATGCGAACTATTTGTAGCACCCCAAACCCGGCCCAGACGTTATGGCCGGATCCGACATGCCACATCGAAGCGTTCAAAACATTTTATATTGTTGATCCAGAAAAACCTACTTGGTGTTTTAAAAGATAATTTCATTATAGGTTAAAGTGAATGGAAGCTGTGCACCAGGTAGGAAACCGGAAAAGAGGAGGTGAGTCTATCGGACTACTTAAGTACCAAGCTCCCTTCAGATCCAATCCTAGACATGCACACTGCCAGTGCCACACCTTAACGTCATGTATATTTCTAGTTGTCGTGTTATTTTGAAAAATACTTTCATTGCGGAAGCTTTGCTTGTTGTCGTGTTATTTTGAAATCAATTGTTGTTGTTTTTTTTTTGAAAACACGCCCTAAAGCTATCCAATTTCAACAGTTAAAATAAGTAATACCTATCTTAGTAATACATATTAAAACCATCAAAAATAATTAAGCGGCTTTATTACATTTAAAAACCCAAACCTCAACGTAAATAAGAGGATGTCCAGTTCACCAGAAGAAAATCAAACTTTCAGAACGGGTGGCCACTCCGAATTCCCTCACAGCTCCAAGCCCACTATGGTTGGGGATTTCCTGCGTGGATGAAAATAAAAGGGGTGAGTTTGGGGAAACTCAGTGTGTAAGGAAAACTCATTCAAAGCCCAAGTCAGCTCAAGCCTATTGGGCCTAAGCCCATTCAGGTAACAGTGGTACTGGACCAGAGCCCTTTTCAGATTACAATAAACTGGGCCTTAGCCCCTTATTCAGATAACAGTATGGCCTATAGGCCTATTTCAAAATACATGCAACATTAATAACATATGCAAGCCCATTTGGGGAGACTACTCAATCCACCAACCAGTACACTCCACCCGTACCAGGCCTACACTCCATGTGGGGAATAGCTCAACCCACCCAGCCCAACACTCCACAGTTGCAGCCTTGCTGCTCAGTTAACAGTAAATAGAGGAAAAGCCTCCAGTACGTGGACAAGCCACTTTCAGTACTTCCTCCATCAATATCCCAATCCCATGCATCAGATAATAACAACATGGCATGCAATAAATAACAACAGTCAAACATGCATTTAGGTCAATTTAACCCTAGGGGTATTTCGGTAATTTATCTACTAGGGGTAAAATTGTAAATTTTCCACTTTTAAAGGTATTTCAGTAATTTATCTATTTTAGGGTTTTTCATGCATATTCCTACTTTTCACGTACTAACAGAATCACGTACCGAGGGTTCTTACCGAATTGGGCCCGTTGGCCCATCATTCCAATTTTAGCCCATTAAGCCCAAAATATCGAGGGCACAGAAATCATGCACTTTGCAATCCAAATTTTGCAGCTTACCAAAAACATTAATCGATTTACCTCACGAGCATTCGCACACTCGCAAATCTACAAAATACCGATTTTCGGCATTTCGACTTTTCCACTTTTTTCGATCCAGACTAAGAAAGAGGGTGTTAGTTACACACCTGTTTGCGACGATATGCTGACGAGATCCACACACGAACCGCCTACAATTGGATTACTAACACGTTAATCTAACTATTCAAATACACACTACGTATTAACCCCTTACAATATTCGGCCAACCACACCTACAGATCATAGTAAGCTTATAAGAAATCAATAAGCAACTCATTAACAAATTTTTGTCAATGTTTACCACATAATCATAATTTCACTGCAAGCTGTCTTCCTGAGCAACAGTCACTAAATCATTTATAACTGGAGCTACGAAACTCCAAATCAAGTACCGTTAATTTTCCCTGAAAATAGACTCATATATATTATATCCATAAAATTTTCAGAATTTTTGGTTTGGCCAATCAATACCATATTTTTCTCAAAGTTTCGCATGTTTCACTGTTTGACTAATCTGACCACTCTTCATTACGAATCAAATTTCTCATTGTACAGAATTCAAAATATGTTCTCGTTTATTTCATTTGAAACTAGACTCAACAAGATTTAATTACATAATTTATTCAGCTTCTAATTCATCTCCCACAATTTATGGTGATTTTCCAAAGTCACGTTACTGCTGCTGTCCCAAGCAGATTTATTACTAAATCACTCTTTCACACATAACTTGCATGCATGTTATTTAAACATGTATATCACCAATCAATCATCACATATCTATGATTTTACTTAAGTATAATCTCCATTTCATCATTTTAAAGCACAACATGTTAGCCGATTTTTCCCTTTAACATCTAAGGCACATGCATGCTCATTTGTTTGGCTCAACTTCACCTATCTTCCATTTTTCATCAAAAGAACATGAAACAACAACCATTTTCTTCATTTTAATTCATGACTAAATGCTCACAACACAACTAAAAACCAAAATATGCTTCAAGAGTTAAGGTAGAATCAAGAAGAACTCATGAACATCAAGATAGAAGCAAACTACCATGAACTTACCTTCAATTTTCTTCCCTAAGTGACCGAACATTCAAGAGCTTTCTTCTCTCCTTTCTCTTCTCTAACTTTCAGCGATGATGAAAAAAGATGGACAAAACTTTGTTCTTTTCACCCCTTTTTCTTTTAATAAAATTTCATATTTCATCCATTTAATTCTTTAATACAAAAGACATGAAATGCCCATCATGGAACATTTACCTAAATTATTATCATGGAACATTTACCTAACCCATTATCAATTTGTATCAATTTGTACCATAAATTATGGATATCAAGTGCATATTTTGTCTACAACAACATGATGGCTAGCCACTTCATGTAAAATGGGAGGTTTGTCATGCAAATCCTTCTATTTTGTACTTCTATTTATTTGGCCACTTCAATTTAGCCTATAGCATTTTCAAACATTTTCACATAGGTTCTATTTCATAATTTCACCCCCTTTTTTCTTATGGAACAAAAATTAACTAAAATTGTCGGGTTCTATCTTAAGCTTGGGCCTTCTAGAGGCCCACTAACATAATTAAACCTATGCCAACATTCACAGAATTCCCGAAAATTGGGGCGTTACACTATTTCTTTAAACACAATGATTTTCCTAAGCTTTCGCTAAAAATGATACGTTTCAGGCAAGTTGACTAATTGAATATCTGTTTCATAATAAATGTAAGCAATTAAAGGGTTATAAGCTTGGGCCTTTTATCGACTCAGCTCCGTTTTCAAAATCCCTTCCATGTGACATCGCCAGATTCAGCTATAACATCTAGGCTAGGTTTAGGGTGTTACATGTTATTTATATGCAAACATGTTAAGCATGATATTTTTGTATCTGTATAAGGGATTTATGATTGGGGTGGGAATTGTATATGTGGAGGAAGTGATATGTACGGCACCTGTTGCCTATATTCTGGCAACTTGACTGCGTATTATCTATTATGTATCGTATCGACATTATATGGTGTGTGGGGATGGGTGGGTGTTTTTAACCCCATATGGTGTGATGGGATGGTTAGAGTTGGTGTGTAGAGGATGGTAGTAGGACTTAAGTCTGAATCTGAATTTGAATCTGACTGTTTATGTGATTTCTTTATGTTTAGCATGTCTATTTTTGTTGGGTTACACACTGAGTTTACAAAAGCTCATATATGTTTGCTTGATTTGTTCAGGTAATCCACAAACTTAGGTAGATCGGTGCAGCGGAGTCTCACGGTGACTACAAGTCTGCAAACTGACTATAAATGATGGTTTTTACATAATTAATGATTATTTCTGAGAGTTTTGTAATTTATGGCTCTCCGGACTGCTTGGTTTATATTGGTTTTGAATTTTCGATTTGATTCTTTATTTAATATGGTTAGCTAAAAATATAGTTTTTACTAAACAAAGGTTTTCTGAAAATACGAACGAGATTTTTTTTAAATATAACGATTTCTAAGACTTCCACTGTAAATATTGTTTTAGGGCAAAATGATTGATTAAATAAAGTTTTCAATGATAGCTATAAATGAATATGAGTTACAAAGCATTACCGAAATAACTCTATTTTCAAAACGCTTCTCTGTGACATCTCTGGATTTGACCATAACGTCTAGGCCGGGTTTGAGGTGTTACATTTAGTGGTATCAGAGCCAGGTTACAAAACTCAGGCTGTGAATTTTAGGTTCCAAAATTGTGTTTCAAAAAGAACTGGATTTAAAATAACTTGGATTATTCTGAGTAAGTATGTGGTACACCGAGTCTCCGGCCCAATTTTGTAAGTATTTCTGAATTTAGATAGAACTTTCTGAAAAAACTGTAGTTAGCACTTTCTTAAAACTATACCAAGCTAGTTAGAGACTAAAATCTCTAAAATACTTCTGAAATACTTCTGAACTTTTGAAAATTTAAAGCATAAAATATCTACCAATAAATACTAGAATCGATGCATAAAATTTTATACTGTAGACAAATTTGAATATACGATGAGTGCTCACGAAACTCGCGATCGTGGTATTAGTGGGCACGGTAGAGGCCGTAGCGGGGCTCGAGCTGAGTCTTTCTCTCAGGGCAGTATGTCAAATTTAGACGCGAGTGAGACACCAATTTCGCCTACCACTGAGACTGGGTCACAAAGCCGCTCGGCTGGGGACAACGTACTATCTCAAGCCATGTTAAGGGTGTTGGAGAATGACGCTGGACCCTATTCTGGATCTAAGGGCTGTAGGTCAGTGTAACACCCTTGACCTATAATCGACACCGGAATAAGGATATGGAGTATTACCAGACTTATAAATCAAATAATCACACATTTCATAAACAATTAATATTCATATCAAAAACCATTCAAATACATGTATACAGTCCCTAATACGAGCCCTCGAGGCCCCAAATAAACATTAGAAGTGTTCCGGGACTAAATCCAGTTCTCTATGAATTTTTAAGAAATATGAAAATTTCGAGTTCTCTACGAATTTTTAAGAAACATAAAATTTTCTTTTCAAAGTGCAAGGGTCACACGCCCGTGTGGACAGGGTACACGCTTGTGTGGCTATGAGACACATCAGTGCCTCAGACCGTGTTCGACCCCGTGTAACTCTTTGACTTGAGTCACACGGCCAGACAACACGTCTGTATGCCAGGCTGTGTACCCTTTGAAAGGGCCTCACACGCTCGTGTGCCAGCCGTGTGCTAGGCCGTGTGAAAACTAGAGGGTATACTGACTTGTAACACACGGCCAAGTCACACGCCCGTGTGCTAAGCCTTATGAAGCTACTGACTTAATTTCAAAAGAAGCATCAGGGGACACACGGTCGTATCACCTGGCTGTGTGTCACACACGACTGAGATACGCTCGTGTCTTTGCCCGTGTGGACAAAAATAGGCTATTTTCTAAGCGATATTCCTCACCTATATTGGTGCCAACCTATACACATTAATTGGCATACAACTATGGCGTAAATAGGTGTTCAAAACCAACCAATGTCAAGTTTATAACATGAATATTTACACTACAACATGATATAATAAACAAACTCATTTGGCCATCTTAAAACATACCCGACATACTTCAAAGGTTATCTAAATGATCAACTACATGTACGAGACATTATATCTAACTTAGCATTCATAACATTCTCAAATTTCAACCACTTGGTATTTTTAATACGTATTCATCAACATGACTTTCATATAACAAATATACACAACATACCAAAAGATCATTTATACGTATTTACAAACCTAGTATACCAAAATAAGCCAAAATCCCATGGCTATACATGTAACCAAAACAACATAAGACATATAGGCCACATTAGCCAAAACACTTATACATGTCATTTAACCCAAAATATAAAGTCTAAGTACCAAAATAGAGTTTGATAGTGCGACGCAATTTTCAAATCAAGCGAGCTTCCAAAATACTATAAAACATGAACAAATAAACAGAGTAAGCAATTAAGCTTAGTAAGTACGTAACTCAAAGAATAAAACTTATCGAATAACTAAAATTTTAGGTAAATAACTCCAAACATAACTCAATTCAATTTAGCCAAAGCCTAACATACAACCCATTATCAAGTTAATCATATATTCACCTAAAATTGGAAATCATATATGAATTTATCGATTTATCAAATTCTTTGTACATGTAACATCTATGCTATCTGATCATATATCAAATATCAACCATTTCCATGCAAATACTTGTACTTGTCATATCAGACTTGTAATACCCTATAGTAATATTATGCCTATTGAACCATCTAAAATATCATAAGATACGCGGGTGGTACACACGAAGTGTACTAAATGGTAAGCCGTCAATTCTTATACACGTATGCTCGTTCGAGCGATAAACGGTAAACTCATCCCAACTGAATATCGGTAAGCTCTTACGAGCTGAGAATCGATAAGCTCATATGAGCTGTGGTGAGTTCGCAACACGTATAGAATCTCAACCAAAATCGGTAACCCTAATAACATGACACGTCATTTGTATCTTATGAATTTCTATAGTTCAAATGAGACCTGGTATTTTTAATACTAATTCAATTATACATCTCCATATCAATACACCATAATTATTAAATTTACCAACATATAATTCAATTATAGTATATAAATACACAATCTAATATACGAACTTATATCGAATTAGTACGGAGTAAATCGACCGATCAATTCGTTATTTTTCTTTTCCCCGATTTAAATCCAAATGTGGCCTTTCTTGATCTATATAATATTAAATTTAACTAATTTAATAATTATTCTATTCAATTTAGTCCAATTTCATAATATGGAAAAATTACAATTTTTCCCCTAACATTTGACTTCTTTACAAATTAGTTGCTAGGCTCATAAAATTGAAATCCATGCAATTTCATCTATACACAAGCCTAGCCGATTTTCATATATACCTATATCAGCCCATATATTTCATAATTTCACATGATTAACACAAAGTTTTCATTTTTCTCTATTAAGTCCTTAATAGACAATTTCATTAAAAATTCTTTAACAAAAGTTGTTTATTAAACAACCAAGATTTATTTTCTTCCATTAAACTTCAAAAAAAAGCAAGATGCTCTCATAGAAAAACCCTAGACTCTCAATCATATTGAAAATTAGCCCCTTAATTAGCTAACTTAAGCTACAAGAGTTCCAACAATACAAAAATAAAAAAAAAAACAAATACCAAAATGACTTACATGCTAAAGGTTTATATTGCTGAAAATTTCAGCTCTCCAATGGCTATTTCTTGGTGAAAAATCTGTAGAACATGAAGGAAGATGAAGCTTTTCTTTTCTCTTTTTATTATTTTATCAACTTATTACCTAATATCAACCTACTTTGACCATTTCATGATTTTTTTTACTCCATATACATCCACTAACTCCATTAGTGGTCTAATTACTCAATAAGGACCTCTGCTTTAAAGCTCTATAGCTATTTGAAACTTTTAGCTAATAGAACACAACTTTTCCACTTTATGCAATTTAGTTCTATTTCACAAATTGAGCATACAAACGGTAAAATTTCTTAACAAAATTTTTATACCATAATTCTAACATGTTATAGACCACAAAATAATATAAAAATAATTTCTTTATGACATCGGATTTGTGGTCCCAAAACTACTATTCTGATTTCACCGAAAACGGGTCTTTACAGTCGGTAACTGAACGACTCCAGTCTAATGAAGCTGAGCTGTTTAAGGTGTCACTGGAGTCGCCCTACTGTGGCTGAATATTGGTTGAAGGCCACCGAGAGGATTGTGAATGACATCGACTGTACTCTTGAGCAGAAACTTAAGGGTGCAGTCAATTTGCTTCGCAACGAGGCATATCAATGGTAGTTGTCAGTTGAGGAGGGTACTCAGCCGAATCGTTTGAATTGGAACTATTTCAAGATTTCTTTCCGGGGGAAGTATGCGGGGTCGACCTATGTTGATGCTCGTAGGTGTGAGTTCGTGAATCTCACGCAAGGTGATAGATCTGTGGCCGAGTATTAGGTGGAGTTTCTAAGGTTGACCGCTACGCTTGAGGCATGGTGGTGCCTGAGCATGAGAAATGTATCTGTTTTGAGGATGTCTTGAGGGATAATTTAAGGGTATTGATTACTCCATAAAGGGAGTGAGAGTTTGTAGTTTTGGTAGATAATGCGAAGATCACCGAAGAGGTTAAGCGTATGGAGCGCCAGAATAGGGACCGAGAGAGAGGCAAGAATAAGAGGGATTCAAAGCCTTCTAGTTATGTTTAGAGGCCTAAGAAACGGGCTAGACTTAATGAGGCTATTAGAATAGGGGTTCTTGTTGCTCTTACTGGGATTCAACCATGTGGAGATTGTGGTAGGCGCCATCCGTGCTAGTGTTGGAGGAGGTTAGGGGCTTGTCTCAGGTGTGAGTCTTTGGAGCACCGGATTAGAGACTGTTCATAGTATGCTAATCAGATACAAGCTTTAGGATCGGGTTTTGTATAGCCTTAGAGGGTAGTTCAACTGCCACCTAAGGGTCGTAGACCGGTTAGGGGTGGTAATGGTATGGGTCGAGAATAGAGAGCACCGGGCAGAGGTGCTAGTTAGACTGTAGCAAGGCAGCCTGCATTGATTTATGCTACTTGATGCCAAGAGGATAGAGACACTCCCGATGTGATCATAGGTACATTCTTTATTTTTGATGTTCTATATACTGCTCTGATAGACATAGGTTCTACACATTCTTATGTAGCTAGTACTTTTTTTGAAAACTTAGAGATTTCTCTAGAGTGTACTCTTAGTGAGTTCACTGTACTGAGTCTGCTGGGGCAATCTATTCGGGTTAGTAGAATTTATAAGAATGTACCATTAGAAATACAAGGGACTGTGCTTCTGGCTAATTTTATGGAGCTGCCGTTCGGGGAGTTTGACTTAATTTTGGGTATGGATTGATTGATTGAGCACTGAGTTAGTTTGGACTATGCGAGTAAGAAGGTTATCCTGAGGCGTATATAGCTTTTGTCAGTGTTTCAATTTCTAGGGACTCTACTGTCGAAGACATCAGAACAGCAAGAAAATTTTTAGATGTCTTTCTTGAAGAGTTATCAGGTTTGCCTCTGAATTAAGAAGTTGAGTTTGGTATTGAGCTTTTACTGGGTACAGCTCCGATGTTCATTGCTCCCTACCATATGGCACCGAAAGAGCTTACGGAGATTAAGGCTCAACTTCAAGAGCTTTTGGATCGTGGGTTCATCCATCCTAATGTACCTTCGTGAGGGGCACCGGTTCTGCTTATAAAGAAAAATGATGGTACTATGAGGATATACGTCGACTACCAGCAGTTGAATAAACTAACTGTGAAGAATAAGTATCCACTTTCGAGGATGGACGATTTGTTTGATTAGTTTCGAGAGGCTTCAATGTTTTCAAAAATAAATCTCCATTCTAGTTATCATCAGCTTAGAGTTAAGGAATGGGACTCCTTATGGGCACAACGATTCCTAGTTATGCCCTTTGGTTTGACGAATGCTCTGGCTACATTCATGGATTTGATGAACTGAGTCTTTTAGACGTATTTGAACCAGTTCATCGTGCTCTTCAACAATGATATTCTGGCTTACTCTAAGACTGAGGATGAGCATGATGAGCATCTTAGAGTAGTGATTCAAATACTCAGAGAGAAATAGCTCTACATTAAGTTAAGCAAGTGTGAGTTCTAGTTGCGAGAGGTAACTTTTTTAGGGCACGTGGTTTCTGCTGAGGGGATCCGAGTTGATCCTAGGAAAATTGAGGTTATGCTTGATTGGAAACAGCCTAAGAATGTATCTGAGATCCGTAGTTTTCTAGGTCTTGCGAGCTATTATCGACAGTTTGTCGAAGGGTTCTTATTGATTGCAACTCTTTTGACTAAGCTTCTATGTAAGGGTATCCCTTTTTTTTTACTGATGCAAAGCAAACGAGTTTCGAGAAGTTCAATCATGTCCTGACTCAAGCTCCTATTCTAATATAGCCTGAATCTAGCAAAGAGTTTGTGGTGTATAGTAAAGCGTCGCACGTCGGTTGAGGATGTGTACTGATGAAAAATGGTAAGGTTGTAGCTTATGCGTCCCGTCAGCTTAAGGCGCACGAGGGAACTATCCGACGTATGATCTCAAGTTAGCTGCTGTGGTATTTGCGTTAAATATCTGGAGGCATTATCTATTCAGTGAGAGGTGTATCATCTATACCGATAACAAGAGCCTCAAGTAACTTCTTACTCAAAAAAAGTTAAAACTTAAGCAGTATCAATGGATTGAGTTGCTTAAAGACTATGATTACATGATGAAATATCATCCTATTAAGGCCAATATGGTAGTCGATACTCTCATTCATAAAGCGATAATTGATTGAAGGCAATGTTGGCTTGTCTTAGTCTGTTTGATGACGAGAGTCTATTAGCCAAGTTGCAAGTTAAGCCGACTTGGGTTGATCAGATCCGGGATAAGCAATTAGGGGATGAGTCTTTGGCTTTGATATTTCATCAAATTAAGAGTGGAAATATTTTCGATTTTGGACTAAATAATGATGGAGTTCTGTGTTTTTGAGGTCGGGTTTATGTACCAAATGATTCTGATCTGAGACAGTCGATTTTGAGGAAGGCGCACAGTAGTCATTATGCTATGCACCCCAGTGGAAATAAAATGCATCGCGATTTTCCTAAGCTATACTGGTGGCCTGATTTGAAACTTGAGGTTATGGATTTTGTTACTCATTGTCTGACATGCCAACAAGTTAAGCTGAGCACCAATTGTCTTCGGGTTTGCTACAGCCGATTAAGATCCCTTTAAGGAAATGAGAACGAGTGATGATGGACTTCGTTAGTAGGTTACCTTTAACACCCACTAAGAAGGATTTTGTTTGAGTCATCATGGATCGATTGACCAAGTTCGCCTATTTTATTCTGGTTCGGACGAACGATTCTCTGCAAAAGTTAGCGAAGCTCTACATTTCTGAGATTGTAAGACTACATAGGGTTCTAGTTTTGATAATTTCTTATAGGGATCCTCGCTTCACTTCTCAATTCTGAAAGAAATTGCATGAGGCTTTGAGTTCGAGATTGGACTTCAATACAGCGTTCCATTCTCAGATCGATGATCAATCTGAGAGGGTGATTCAGATACTAGAGGATATGCTTTAGAGTTGTGTGATAGATTTTCAAGGTAGTTGGGAGGATTTTCTGCCACTAACTAAGTTCGCCTACAATAACAGTTTCTAATCTAGTATCTAGATGGCACCTTACGAGGCTTTGTATGGTCGTAAGTGTTGTACTCCACTATGTTGGACTGAGTTGGGTGAGCGTCGGGTTTTGCGTCCTGAATTGGTTTATGATACTGAAGATAAGGTTAAATTGATTTGGGATCATTTGAAAGCGGCTTCTGATAGATAGAAGTCTTATGCAGATCTAAGAATGAGAGATATCGAGTACTCTGTGGGCGACATATTTCTTAAGGTTTCTCCGTAGAAGAAAGTTCTAAGGTTCGGTCATAAGGAAAAGCTGAGCTCTAGGTTCATCGGGTTGTATCAGATTCTGAAGCGTATGGAACGTGTCGTTTATCAGTTGGAGTTACCTCTAGAGTTGGATCGTGTCCATGATTTGTTTCACGTATCAATGTTGAGGCGGTATTAGTCTAACCCATCTCACGTTGTCTCTATTTAAGAGGTCGAGGTTAGACCAGATCTGACTTTTGAGGAGGAGCCGATTCAGATTTTGGATCATTAAATTAATGTTCTAAGGAGGAAGTCCATTCCGTTGGTTAAAGTTCTGTGGCGGAATCATTCCACTGAGGAAGCCATGTGGGAACCTAAGGGCTCAATGCGTTAGTAATATCCTCATCTGTTCAGATCAGGTAAATATCGAGGTCGAAATTTCTTTTAGGGGGTAGAGTTGTAATTCCCTGAACGTTTTTAAGTCTGTTTTGTAAAAATTAAAAAAATATGTATATACTTCAATGGTTAAGTGTTCTGAGTGTGTGTGTGTGTGAGGTCTTAGGTTCAAGTCCCACTTTTGGCAAATTTTGATATTTTTCTAATCCTAACGATACCTTTGTTGAAAGAGTTTTTATAAAATTGTCTGTTAATCCATATCAGAATGAGCCTGCTGGTTCGAGTGGTAAGAAGTTAGTATGTTGGAGGTCTTGTGCTTGAATCCCTACGTGAGGGTAGATATTAATTTTTGCCTCAATTGGCTGAGAGAGTTTAGATGGGATTGGGAGTCTAAGTGAGTGGGTAGTTGTGGTTGAGATAATAATGGGGAGTTGGGATTTTAAAGATTATTAAATTTTGTTTTTGTTTTTTTTTCAAAAATTTAACTCTCTTTCTTTCTCTCAAAGAAATTCTGATGTTGTTTTTCTTTTTTTCTGTGTTTTTTCTATCAATTTAATTGTTCAATCTCGGTATTTCAGCTTTTTGGTGTTTTTGTATGTTGGTAAGTGGTGATAGAATGCTTTGCTTGGGTTAGAGAGTTTTTCCTTTAAATCTGTTTTGAACGTTGTTGATTTTCCGTTGGTATTGAAATTTTATTTTTGTTAGTGACGAATCGTAGAGAAAGAGACTCTCTTCTCGCGGATTCATAGTCGAAGTCGTTCGAGAAATTGGGGTAAACGTTGAACACTTAAGTTTCATCGTTGTTGATTCCGTTAGTTCAATTTAACTGTGAGTTTAGATTGATTTTGGAAGTTGTGTTGTGTCAATTTTAGGTGTTGGTTGGCTCAGAAGTAATTTCGCATCAAAATCGTACCAGGTGTGTTCCCAAAACACAGAAAATCAAGCTTTAGCGCAAGTCGAAAAAGCATACTATCGACGCCACACGGGCGTGTGCCTGGCCGTATAGTTGGCTGTATGTGAGACACGGTCGTGTGGTGGTGTAGGTGTGACTAGATGCGCCACACGGGCGTGTGGGTTTTGGGGCAGGCCGGGTGGGCCACACGGGCAAGGCCAATTTGGACATTTGGGTCACACGGGCGTGTGGGCTCATAATTCTAAAATTTTCCTTAGGGTCGCACGGGTCACTCCCATTGACTGCTGGCCTACCGTGGAGTCAATAAAGGCTAACCTAACCCTAAATATTGTGATATGATGTTTTGATAGTTTGCTCTGAATAGCATACCGTTATTCATATCCGATTATTCTGTTATATATATGGATATGTTATCTGTATGCAAGTATGTTAAGCATGATATACGGTATTTATAATTGGGGTGAGAATCGTATATGTGAAGGAAGCGACCTGTATGGCGACGTGTCGCCTATATTTTGGCAGCTGACTGCGTATTATCTATTATGTGTCGTACCAATACTATATGGCGTGTAGAGATGGGTGGGTGTTTTTAACCCCTCATGGCGTAATGGGATGATCAGAGTTGGTGTATAGAGGATGGGGTAAAATTCTCTATATCTGTTCTGCATATCTGATTCTGTTATTTGTATTTGTAAAGGGCTTAAGCCTGAATCTGAATTTGACTGTTTATGTGATTTCTGTATGTTTAGCATGTCTATTTCTGTTGGGTTACACACTATGTTTACGAAAACTCATATCCGTTTGTTTGATTTGTTCAGGTAATCCATAGGCTTAAGCGGATCGGTGCAGTGGAGTCTTACGGTGATCACAAGTTTGCAAACTGACTATAAATAATGGTTTTTATATAGTTAATAATTATTTATGAGAGTTTTGTAATTTATGGACTCTCTGAACTGTTTGGTTTATGTTGGTTTTGGATTTTCGATTTGATTCTTTATTTGCTATGATTGGCTAAAAATATGGTTTTAACTAAACAAAGGTTTTCTGAAAATACAAACAGGATTTTTTTTTAAATATAACAATTTCTAAGGCTTCCCTTGTAAATCATGTTTTGGGGCAAAATAATTAATTAAATAGCGTTTTTAGTAATAACTATAAACGAATATGAGTTACAAAGCGTTATCGAAATAACTCTGTTTTCAAAACCCTTCTCTATGATATCTCCAGATTTGACCACAATGTCTAGATCGGGTTTGGATGTTACAGAAGTTTTAACAAAGTAATTAAGCGATTTTTAATGGGAATTAATAAAAAATAATCAAAAGATAATATCGGATACATTGTGATATTATCATCTAATTTACTAGTGACGTATCTATCTATACTTATATCAAGCTTCTGATTGAATTGATGCCATAAGTCAACCGGAAACCAACTTAGTTAAGATATTGTTAAAATACCCTTTTTATATAAAAAAAAACAAAGATTAATACGGATTCTTTCTTTTGACTTATATATTTACAAAATCCCTTAAACTATAATGATTTATTTAAATAAGCCTTTATAATATTTTTGTACCTAAATAAGCCACTTTTCTTTAATCTATACTCATAAAAGCTCTCGTCAAATAATGCCAAGCAACTAAAGATGAGGGCTTTTATGAGTATAGAGAGGGGTGAAGCCAAGAAAAAATTTTAGAGGGTTAAAATTAAATTGTTTATATCTTTATAATTTTTAAAGGAATAAATTATATTTTTATTATTTTTAAGAGGGTTAAAGTATAATTTTACCTTTACTAATTTAAAATTTTTAAAAATTTAAATGGCCAAAATAGTTAAATTTCTATTTTAGGGGCCCTTACCAACCCCCTAAATCCGCCTCTAAATATAAATTAAAAAAGGGACTTATTTAAGTACAAAAATATTATAAGAGCTTATTTAAATAATTTATTATAGTTCAAGGGTTTTTTTAATATACAAGCCTAGTCTTTTTCATGTTTTGAATAAAATAATATTATGATGAGATTTGAATTTGGAGTACATGCATATTAAATATTTAATTTTATTATTTCAACCAAAGTATCATTTTATTTTTATATGAAATTTTAATTAATATATATGTTAAATAATTATTTTTCACTTATGTTGTGAGTGAGTCATAAATTTAGGGAATAAATATCAAAATTATACTTGAACTTTAGTCCAATATACAGTTTTATGCATAAACTTTGATTTTATGCAATTTTATATATGATAATTTAATTTGATTCAATTTTCACAAAACCACTAACAATATTATCAATATAGCATCATTTTAAGTTTATATATATATAAACAAATAATTATATTAATCCAATATAAAAATAAATAAATTCTTTATTTCTTTAAATGTATACAATTGGATCAAAATCAAAGTTACATGTATGCATATGAACCAATATTATTCATGTATATGATTGCACTAAATCACAATCTATGTATTAAATTGCACATAAAACTAAAATTCCTATTAAAAACACTAGAAATCCTATCACACATGTCTACATGTGGAAACCATAAATTTAGAACGCAAATACGTGTTTAAAAAATATACAATAAATAATAAAGCATATAGTTTAAATACTAAAATGTCAATTGAGTTTAGTCACGAATCAGCTAAACATTAATTTAATTGTAAAATTATTAAGATATTTTTATTTTAAAAGATAATTAATATTATTATTTTGAAAATCAAATACAAGACTACTAAATTCATTCTGACACTATTAACAATCATTCGTTAAAATATTTTTAAAAATATATTTTTTAATATAATTTTTTTTCATTCACATACATTATGAATATGATAAAATCTAATATTTTTAATTTCAAATTTTAAAAAAGAAAGTAATTTCGTGTCTAAACTATAATGTAATTTTTAGATTAGTTTTTTTTAAAGTAATCTTTAGACTACTAATTTTATCTGATCTTATTAATAATAAAAAATTGGCATTAATATCACTTTTTTTTATATAACTAAAAAATTAATAATTTATTACCATCTTTGACAAAAACATGTCTTTAAAAATAAATTTAAAAATTAAGGTATAAGCTAAGCAGTAGCACTAATTTAAGCAAATTTGAAAATGGTGACATAAATAAGTTAATTTATATAAAAAAAATCATTTGAGAAATTAAGCTGAATTTCTAAATAATTCACTAATATGATAGTGTAAGACATAATTTTATTCTCTCTTCTAAAAATACGTCTTATAATCAAAACTGTGAAATTGCATCCTCCAGAATATATTTTTCTTTCTAAAAACAACGTACCTAGATCGATAAAAATTTTTGAAAATCAACATATTTTCTCAAAAACTTTTCAGCAGATAACCCTAAATTAAGCAACGTAAATATGTATTAAAAAGATTTTATTCTCCGTAACATCGGAACATAAAAGGATAATATGACATACATGAACAACCATAGCATGATAATAAAATCTAACCCTTGACGAGAGTAAAGGAGGTAAGATTTCTGAAATTCAGCCACGACTTCTCCCACACCACAGCCTGGTATTTCTTAGCCATGCTTCCATTCTTTGCCTTCAAAACCAGCCGATAGTTAATCCCGGCCACCACCTGGGTTTCACCTTTCACCACCTTCTGCAAAATTAAACTCGAGTTTGACTGCTTGTTATACTCATCGACGGCAAATTCTGCAATCTCCATCACGTGAGGGTCCTTGATGTCCTTGATCGGTGTCCATCCTCCGAAAAGATGGCCCTTTTCGGCGTTGGAGAAAATGAATGGAAGGAAAAGGAGGGATAGCGAGAGGAGCACGAAACGTGAATTTTGCTGCATCGAGTCTCTGTTTAGTTTCTTTTCGGAGTGTCTTTGCCTTTTGGGTTTGAATTTAGAGTCATTTTATTTATATGGGTGAATGGCACACGGGTTTTAATTTATGGCGACTGCACCCTGACATTGATTGACATTACGGTGGAGCCACGCGGTGGTCAGGTCATTCAGTAACGCGGCAAAGCCCAAAACTGGAACCCGCCGAAAAATAGACAAAAGTGGAGCCAATAGATTATGATCATCAATTAATTTGAATAAATAATTAAAAATATTTCAACTAGTATTTTTTCGCTGCTCTATGCTGGGGTTTCAACAAAAATTTAAAACAAAATTATGATATTTAAAAAAAAAAAATGAAAGTTTTGTTTAAGGGATATTAAAATCATACATAAATTAAAATTTTTAATTTAATATGTAATTATATACATAAATTTTAATTTTGTTTATACATAAAATTTTTATTTAATCCAATTCTTATAAATTATTAAGACAATTATTGATACTACATCATTTTATATTTGTATATTACACAAAAAATATTTATGTTTATCCCATATAAAAAAATTGATGTATTTCTTTCTTCAATTGTTTTGATTGAATTAAAATTAAAATTTCATATATATATTTAAACTGTATAAATACACCAAATTAAAATTCATATATTAAATTACATATTAAATTAAAATTTATGAATAATTTTGATATTTATCTTTTTTTTTAATTAACATATTTCGATC
Organism: Gossypium hirsutum; assembly: GCF_007990345.1. Taxonomy (NCBI): domain Eukaryota; kingdom Viridiplantae; phylum Streptophyta; class Magnoliopsida; order Malvales; family Malvaceae; genus Gossypium; species Gossypium hirsutum. The sequence continues at coordinate 118,435,593 of NC_053429.1, read as the reverse complement.
TCAAAAACACATTATCTAAATCAATTAACAAAAAGAAATTGGAAACCATATAATAGGGATTTAAGCACTCTTTAGGGTTTCTCAAATTCGAATTTCAAATCAATTTTTTAGATTATAATAACTTTTTACGTCGTTTTAGGTTTCATTGTTCGAATTCATGAATGAAACCTTAAATCAATAGGTGTTGTAGGACCAAATTTATGTCCGGGCCCAAAGCTCACAAACCCAAACCCAAATACACTACACAGCCCAATTAATTTATGCCATGACCCAATACAAGAAACCATCCACTACCTCCATCACCCCCACACCCTACTAAATCATCCCACTAACTCCATCACCCCACTAAACCATCCACTATCTCCATCACCCCACTAAACCATCCACTATCTCCATCACCCCACTTGCCTACAAAAAGAAAGGGCAATCAGTTGTAAAAGTTGGCTATAAAAGCCATTCAAAACTATTGTACAAGGGGGGAGTTCTTTTTTGGAGATTAATCAAATATCAAAGCAAAAGAAGTTTTCTTTGTCTATTATCGTTTTAAGTTCTTTATTTGTTTATTGTTTTCCTTTCAATTTTATTTTATTTTCTTATACGAAAGTATAAATAAAACGAAGAAGCTTACCCATTTTAGAATTACCGAAAAATAGTTTTTTTTGAGGTCCGACTGCCGTGCACGGTGGCGCCGACGGCGGCCCGTGGGGGTCCGATGACCGGGGCAAGGCCGGACCGATGGCCGGATTTAGAAGGGAGGGGGAGAGTGTTATTTTTAATATTGTTATTATTATATATTATTATTATTATTATTATATTATACTTATTTTATTACTGTTACTATTATTTTGTATATATTTATTATCATTATTGATTTATTATTATTATTAGAAACATATTTTTATTTTTATTATTTTTATATTATTATTTTTATTAATATATTATTATTGTCTTCTATTTTGTTGTTGTTATTATTATTTTAATCGTTATTACTATGTTTATGGTTATTGTAGCATTATTCTATTATTACTATTATTATAGTTAATTAATTCTACATTTTCATTACCCTATATATTTTCTTTTTATATTTATTTTATCCCTCCATATGTATATATATTATCGTTTTCACATTATTATTTTTATGTATAGATCCTTTCTTTATCTATGTATATATATATATTATATTTTTATATATACAATTTATTTCTTTTGAAGATCCTGTTTTAAAACTATACTCTGTTTATTTTGACTATTTTCTTATTATTAATATGTGTATTATAGGAATCATTTTTCCTATTTTCTTCTGTTTTATATATTTATATAATTGTTTTTATTTCTTTTGTTTGTACCATTATTAACATATTACCACTACCATTTTATTATTTGTCATTAAATCTTTTTTTTTGTCACTATGTTTTATTGTTAATATGCATCGTTCAGCTTATTATGGTAATGTTATTTGTATGTAACATACCATTATTTTCGTTTTTTTTATTTTAATTGCCCAAATTAATTTATTCACGGATTTATTCTCAATTGTTTTTAAAATAATGGCAATGTTCGGTATTTAAAGACTTCAAAGAATCGTGCCCTAACGTACTGGGTTTCGCTTTCTTTGTTTGTCTTGAATATTCGGATATCCTCTTACCAGTTCACTCTAAAAAATTTTCAAAATAAAGGCAATGGTCGGTATTTAAAGAATTCAAAGAATCGTGCCCTAACGTACTGGGTTTCGCTTTCTTTGTTTATTTTGAATATTCGAATATTCGAATATCCTCTTAAGGCTAAAACGCATGTTTAAAAGGCAAGCTCACAATTGAGGGTAAAAAATCTTGTGTCCTAACGTACTGGATGTAATGTTTTACCTTGAGGTGAGATGGTCTTTAATACACATTTGACTTACCTAAATGTTTTAAAAGCCAATAAAAGAAGGATCGCGTTTTGAACTCTGTCCAAATCTTTAATTTTCGACATTAAGACACTAAATAATCAATCAAGTACCAATTTTTGGCGTGTCGATGGTGCTAGTCCTTCCTCGTACGTAACTGACTCCCGAACCGGTTTTCTATTTTCGCATACCAAAATCGTCATTTTGGAAAATTTATTTATTTCTTAAAACGATCGTGTTTTGAGGTGATCCAATCACACCCTATTAAAAACAATTGGTGGCGACTCCCAACTTTTCATTTTCAAAAGTCGATTTCCCGTTTTCAAAAAAATAGTTTCGATAGCTTGGCGATTCCACTGGGAAATCAGAGAGTCGAGCTGTAAATTGATTGTTTTCTGTCTTCTTGTCAAAAATTAGAAATTTGGTTTTTAAATCTACGATCCTCTCATTGCATTTTTTGTGTCTTTGTCGATTTTTATCATGTGGGTTTTACTTTATTTGTCGAGTCTTTCGATATATTCTTGCATCATATTGTATAACCATTGTGGTCACACCTTTTAAGTGGAAGTGAGGAATTATGCCTTCGTGAGGTTTTCACCTCCGAATGGGCTAGGGGATCGCTTCCGGGATACATCCGTACCTATGTCTTCGTGAGGTTTTCACCTCCGCATGGCCATAGGGAAATGTATCCCCCTGAACCAAACTTGGTCCATATGAGCCTATAATGGGTGAGGATTGAGGAATCTGCTGGTTTAGGTACCCCTTTCTTTAGAACTGAACCACATATAGTAAACCCTAGGAGCCTACCCTAGTTAGGGCTACGCCAAACCTTAGTAGTTACCCAGATAGGTGTTCTAGGTTGTTTATTTCTCCTGTACTAACGTATTTCATTTTGTTTATGTTTACACCACATTGCATAGCATTTTTATCATAAAAAGGAGGTGTCGATTCACGGTTCGGTTACTAATAGAAAGTTTTGCCATGGAGAGCGAATTCCTTGATAAAGTGGAGGATAACGTGGTTATCCAAAAATGGTCAGAGAGCACACGATCAGAAAAGGGCGGTAGAGTTGGAGAAGGCACTACACTAGTATCGTAGTCGTAACTCGATAATAGAATTTAACGCCAAGCCGTATATGTAATCCACTTTATGTAAAAAAATTTATTTTCCAGTAAAGTTTTCTAAATGGAATTGAACCAGAGTCGACGTCTTCTTTTGCATTCATCCTATGCATTTGCATTACATCACATTATGTGCATTAATTCAAAAATGAACCCTATTAACTAGAGGTTATTTCTAGTTACCCTGGAACATCGCTATTACACTCGAAGAAAGACAAAAGTCATGGACCAAAGATTGGAAAGACTTAAACAACTTCAAAGAGAGATGCAAGTCCAGTTACAAAGGCAAATGCAAGAGCAACTGGCGAGGGTACGGCAAGATATGAGAGACCAAGTGCTAGAGTTTCAAAGGAATATGATGAATCAGTTGTCTCAACTGTTGACTAAGGGGCTAGGAAAAAGGAAAAGCTCCATGATCAATGCTGGAAAGGACAATGAGGAGCCTCTCTACCCCGCGGATTATACCCCGACAAATGATCAGACACCACTTGAGGTGTATACACGAAGGCCATCTATTACAATCAGGCCCCAGCAGTTTCAGGCCGGTGATTCAGTGCATCTGAATTACCAAAATGGTTCAGGCGCTAATTTGAAGAATAATTAAATTAATCCATTATCTCCGATCTCGATGAAGAAACAGAAAAGACAAGGGTGGAGCTCTCGAAACAATTAGAATACCGATACAAGTGGTTAGAGAAAAAGTTTAAAACAATGGAAAGTGTTGACTATTACTATGGAATTGATGCTAAGGATTTGAGCTTAGTTCCAGATTTAGTGCTTCCCCCTAAATTCAAAACTCCAGAGTTTGTAAGGTATGACGGGACTAGCTGTCTCAAAGCTCACATCACCATGTTCTGCAGATGAATGGCAGGCTATGTCAATAATGACCAATTATTGATTCACTGTTTCCAAGAAAGTTTGGTTGGGGCAGCATCTAAATGGTACAACCAATTGAGCTGTACCCAGATCAATACATGGAAAGATCTAGTACAAGCTTTCATGAAACACTATAGTCATGTGACGGATCTGACTCCTAATAGGATCACTTTACAGAGCATGAAAAAGAAACCGAATGAGAGTTTCAGGCAGACGCCCAAAGATGGAGAGAGATAGCAACACAAGTCCAACCGCCTCTCTTGGAAAAGGAGACCTCAATGCTTTTCATCTATACCCTGAAAGCCCCGTTCATTGATTATATGTTAGGAAGCACTGCTCTGAGTTTTTCAGATATAATAATGTCCGGTGAGATGATTGAAAATGCAGTAAGAAGTGGAGGATAGATATGGCAGAAAGCATTAAAACTCAGATAAATAAAGAGAATGAAGTGAATATCATGAGCATGCCATCCAAATTGGTTAACATAGACCAGTCAAGGGCTGTAATCACTAGTTATCAAGGCTCTTCAAGGTAGGAATTCAACTTGAGGCCAAAGTTTACGCCTATCCCGATGTCATATAAGGAATTGTATCAGAATCATATCGGGGAATCTGAATGATATATCCGAAGAGGGAGCTGAGGAATAAAAGTCTCCAAACTTTTGCATACTTAGGAGTGTTTTGAACAATGGGACTATGGAAGAAATCCCCTCATTTTTAGAGCTAATCTATAGTAATATTCAAAACACACTTGTTATTTTAAGCTTAGAAGCAACAAGAATCTTTTGTGAAATAGGCTCATGTTCAAACATCTTTATTTTTAATAAAAAAATGCACTTTTGTATCTCATTCTGAGCAAATATTCTTTTATTCTTTCATTTCATTCATAATCATGACATACAAATAATCATCCTTAGAATCATTTATTCTTTGGAAATATGCCTTTGTACCTACAATAGGTCCCCAGATATCAACGATAGGAGCAATGCTATAACTGACTCCCTTTTGGGGTGAGATATGTGTTTAAGCAGATCTCAGGACTTTGAAGATGATAGAGATTGTAGTTTATTTCTTGATTTGTTAAGGATGGTAGAACAAGATAAAAAAAACAGATCCTACTCTACAAATGGTTGGTGGATATTATAAGCAAGAGGCAAAGATCAAAACCAACATCACCATAAAACAAAGCGAAACGTCATTGAGTTATTCCCAATTCAAAGATGTTTTCACATGATCGCATCAAGATATGCCTGGGTTATTAAGACGTGAAGATGCTGCAAGGTGTTTGAACAATATATGCTAATGGTTTTATGATGGCCAGGCTAATCATGGGATTCGAGTTCTGCTGGCCCACCGTAAAAGGGAATTATATCAGTTATGCCATAAATGTCAGATGGAGGAAGATAAGACTTATGTGCCTCATCCATTTCTCCACAGATTTTCTATATGTGGGGCATGGATATTATGAGGTTGATCTTGTCAAAAGCTTCTAACCGATACTGACATCTTTGGGGTCGTCGATTACTTGTGAAAATGGTGAAAGTCAGTTCATATGGCCAATATTACTAAGTCCACGGTCATCAAATTCAAAAAAAAACAAAAGGAAAAAAACAAAAAAAAGAAGAAAAGATGCCAAAAATATTATATCTAGCTGCACAATGTCTAAAGTATGTAGTTTGTTCGAAGATCAGACGCTATATCACAGTGCAGCAAAAATAGCAAAAAAAATCGTGGAAGATAACTGAGACTTGTAAAGATTGGCATAAGGAAGTGACCTTTTTACCCTTTATCCTTATCGAACATCGGCCAGGACTTTAGCTGGGGCAACACATTGCTCATTGGTTTATGGGATAGAATTAGTTTTGAAGATGAGATTCCTTTTCTCCGAGTCTTGTTAGAGCTGAAGACAGAATGGATCCAATCCTGATAGGATCAATTGAATTTGAAGAGAGAGGGTCGAAAGCTATCTGTCGAGGTCTAATGCACCGAAAATGATTGATGCGAGCTTACGATAAAGAGGTCTATCCTCGAGAATTCTACGAGGGGAACTTGATGTTGAAGAAGATCCTTCCTATACAAAAGGACTTCAGAGAAAAGTGATTGCCGAACTGAGAAGGACCTTATGTAGTAAGGAAAGCCTTTCCTAGAGGAGCATGATATTAACCGAAGCGGATGGCAAGAACTTGCCCAATTTGGTGAATTCAGATTTAGTCACTATTAGAAGTTTCAAAAAAAAATAAAAACTCACAAAAAAAGAAAAAGAAACAGGAGAAGCCAAGGCGAAAACCCGCAAAGGGCGCCTTTAGACCAAAGGGGATTTGAGTTGAAAACCCAAAAAGGGCGACTCAAATTTGGATCAAAATAGGGCATATAGTAGTCTTGCTATGCCTAAACTAACAATGAAGAAGTATGCTACGTCTGGGGGCATTGACAAGGTGTTCAGGATCCCTTAAACACAGATTGAGCTTAAAGTGATCCTCAAGAAGTGGGTACAGAGAAGTTCAAGCTGCGATATCTGGGGTACCTAGCTTTCCATTTTACCCATTTTTGGATTTAATATCTTTGATTATCTTATTCTTTTCAAGATACATCTCAATAAATTTTTTCTTTGCATTTTGCTATCATTGGTTAACTTACTTGCTTCGAGCTATATTTTGGGTCCGTTGTTATGATCTTTTTCAATTATTTTGTATTGAAATAATGATTAGTGGACTAATAACACTTTCACAAAAGAAGTTTTACATATTACTCTGGAAGTTTCTAAATAATACAAGAACCTGAAACAGAACTATTGTTTAGAACTCACCAAGCCTAAGGGTTGGAAATATTGAAGAAAAGATGATTATCTTTTTGGACTCTTTATTGGTTGAACCAAAAGACAAGACATTTCATCAGTGATACAATCTCGAAAAATAACGAGCAATGGCAACCCAAGTGTAAAAAAAGGTTACCCTCGGAAAAAAAATGATACTCTGCATTTATGCAAATATCAGGCATATACATCTGGTCATTACACCTAGGGAATAGTGTAACAGATCAAACTGATTGAAGATGATACAAATCCTATACCTTTGAGTTGCAGCAAAATGGATGGAAGAAACCAAATGTTATTCCTTTGAAATTGCAGTGGGAGGCACAAACTTTATGTCTTAGAAGGTACAGAGGAAGGGACTCTGAAATTACAGCGGGGCAAGCTTGCTGAGCAAAATGTGATTGTTTCTTTGACTTTCTTGTCAAGAATACCAGCCGAACAAGATGGCAGTGAATACGTCAGTGATAATGTCCTGATGAATAACGAGCGATGATATCTTAAGCATTTAGAAAAAAAAAGAGCTCATGACATTTCTACATTCATATAATAGCACATCTAGTTAGGAGCATTTGATTCATTTCGATCATTTGACATAAGCATCACATTTAGTTAGGAGTATTTGATTCATTTCAATCATTGCATCCTAATTATCTGTCATAAGCATAGATACGTGAAACTGATTTTACAGATCATGTTCCTTAGAGGATAGTGCAGTGGAATCAGTGAATCCACAGGCCTTAAAACCTAAGCAGTAGGGAACAGGTTAAATGTGACAGATCTTAACCCCCTAAGCATTAGGGAAACAGATCGAAGGCGATGCGCCTTAACCCCCTAAGCAGTAGGGTAACAGGCTAAAATTTACAGATCTAGGCTCGCCGAGCAGTGGTGGAGCAGGTCGAAGACTCACCTTAACCCCTTAAGCAGTAGGGTAACAGGCTAAAATTTACAGATCTAGGCTCGCCGAGCAGTGGTGGAGCAGGTCGAAGACTCGCCTTAACCCCCTAAGCAGTAGGGTAAATGGCTAAAATTTACAGATCTGGGCTGTAAATTTATAGATCTGGGCTCGCCGAGCAATGGTGGAGCATGTCGAAGACTCGCCTTAACCCCCTAAGCAGTAGGGTAACAGGCTAAAATTTACAGATCTAGGCTCGCCGAGCAGTGGTGAAGCAGGTCGAAGACTCGCATTAACCCCCTAAACAGTAGGGTAACAGGCTAAAGTTTACAGATTTGAGCTCGCCGAGCAGTGGTGAAGCAGGTCGAAGATCCGCCTTAACCCCCTAAGCAGTAGGTTAACAGGCTAAAATTTACAGAGCTGGGCTCGCCGAGCAGTGGTGGAGCAGGTCGAAGACTTGCCTTAACCCCCTAAACAGTAAGGTAACAGGCTAAAATTTACAGATCTGGCCTCCCCGAGCAGTGGTGGAGCAGGTCGAAGACTCGCCTTAACCCCCTAAACAGTAGGGTAACAGGCTACAATTTACAGATCTGGGCTCACCGAGCAGTGGTGGAGCAGGTCGAAGACTCGCCTTAAACCCCTAAGCAATAGGGTAACAGGCTAAAATTTACAGATCTGGGCTCGCCGAGCAGTGGTGGAGCAGGTCGAAGACTCGCCTTAACCCCCTAAACAGTAGGGTAACAGGCTAAAGTTTACAGATTTGGGCTCACCGAGCAGTGGTGGAGCAGGTCGAAGATCCGCCTTAACCACTTAAGCAGTAGGGTAACAGGCTAAAATTTACAGATCCTAGCTCTCCGAGCAGTGGTGGAGTAGGTCGAAGACTCGGCTTAATCCTCTAAGCAGTAGGGTAACAGGCTAAAATTGCAGATCTCATCCCACTGGCTGGAGTGGAACAGATCAAATTTCGACAGATCTTATCTTCACTGAGCAGAAGTGAAGCAGATCAAATTTTGGCAAGTCTTATCTCCATGTAATGGCAATGGAGTAGATTTTAGCCGCCAGCCTTATCTTCATTGAGCAAGAGTGGAGCAGGCTAAATACTAGATCTTATCTTCGTTGAGCAGGAGCGGAGCAGATCAAATTTTGATGAATCTTATCTCCATGTATCGGCAATGGAGCAGATTCTAATCATCAGCCTTATCTTCACTGAGCAGGAGTGGAGCAGGCTAAACATACCAGATCTTATCTTTACTGAGCAGAAGTAAAGCAGATCAAATTTCGACAGATCTTATCTTCACTGAGCAGAAGTGAAGCAGATCAAATTTTGGCAAGTCTTATCTCCATGTAACGGAAATGGAGTAGATTTCAGCCACCAGCCTTATCTTCACTGAGCAAGAGTGGAGCAGGCTAAATACTAGATCTTATCTTCGCTGAGCAGGAGCGGAGCAGATCAAATTTTGATAAATCTTATCTCCATGTATCGGTAATGGAGCAGATTCCAATCATCAGCCTTATCTTCACTGAGTAGGAGTGGAGCAGGCTAAACATACCAGATCTTATCTTTACTGAGCAAGAGTAAAGCAGATCAAATTTCGACAGATCTTATCTTCACTGAGCAGGAGTGAAGCAGATCAAATTTGGGCAAGTCTTATCTCCATGTAATGATAATGGAGTAGATTTCAGCCACCAGCCTTATCTTCACTGAGCAGGAGTGGAGCAGGCTAAATACTAGATCTTATCTTCGCTGAGCAGGAGCGGAGCAGATCAAATTTTGATGAATCTTATCTCCATGTATCGGCAATGGAGCAGATTCCAATCATCAGTCTTATCTTCACTGAGCAGGAGTGGAGCAGGCTAAACATACCAGATCTTATCTTTACTGAGCATGAGTAAAGCAGATCAAATTACAGCAGATCACATCTCTGTGAAGCAGCAATGGAGCGTTTTGAAGCAATAAGGTGCGGTGGGTTGCGGCAAAGAAGACAAGACTCAGCCAGCCCAGGCAAATTTGGCCCTTCTAAAATCTTTGCTCTATTCTCGTTACACGACAATGAGCAAAGAGAGGCAGCTGTAGGACCAAATTTATGCCCGGGCCCAAAGCTCACAAACCCAAACCCAAATACACTACACAGCCCAACTAATTTATGTCATGACCCAATACAAGAAACCATCCACTACCTCCATCACCCCCACACCCTACTAAATCACCCCACTAACTCCATCACCCCACTAAACCATCCACTATCTCCATCACCCCACTTGCCGACAAAAAGAAAGGGCAATCAATTGTAAAAGTTGGCCATAAAAGCCATTCAAAACTATTGTACAAGGGGGAGTTCTTTTTTGGAGATTAATCAAATATCAAAGCAAAAGAGATTTTCTTTGTCTATTCTCGTTTTAAGTTCTTTGTTTGTTTATTGTTTTCTTTTCAATTTTATTTTGTTTTCTTATACGAAAGTATAAATAAAAGGAAGAAGCTTACCCATTTTAAAATTACCCAAAAATAATTTTTTTAGGTCCGACTGCCGTGCACGGTGGCACCGACGGCGGCCCGTGGGGGTCCGGTGACAGGGGCAAGGCCTGACCGATGGCCGGATTTAGAAGGGAGGGGGAGAGTGTTATTTTTAATATTATTATTAATATTATTATTATTATTATTTTATTACTGTTACTATTATTTTGTATATATTTATTATCATTATTGATTTATTATTATTATTAGAAACATATTTTTATTTTTATTAATATATTTTTATTATTGTCTTCTATTTTGTTGTTGTTATTATTATTTTAATCGTTATTACTATGTTTATGGTTATTGTAGCATTATTCTATTATTACTATTATTATAGTTAATTAATTCTACATTTTCATTACCCTATATATTTTCTTTTTATATTTGTTTTATCCCTCCATATGTATATATATTATCGATTTCACATTATTATTTTTATGTATAGATCCTTTCTTTATCTATGTATATATATTATATTTTCATATATACAATTTATTTCTTTTGAAGATCCCGTTTTAAAACTATACTCTGTCTATTTTGACTATTTTCTTATTATTAATATGTGTATTATAGGAATCTTTTTTCCTATTTTCTTCTGTTTTATATATTTATATAATTGTTTTTATTTCTTTTGTTTGTACCATTATTAACATGTTACCACTACCATTTACCACTATCATTTTATTATTTGTCATTAAATCTTTTTTTTTGCCACTATGTTTTATTGTTAATATGCATCGTTCGGCTGATTATGGTAATGTTATTTGCATGTGACATACCATTATTTTCGTTTTTTTAAATTTTAATTGCCCAAATTAATTTATTCACAGATTTATTCTCAATTGTTTTTAAAATAATAGCAATGTTCAGTATTTAAAGACTTCGAAGAATCGTACCCTAACGTACTGGGTTTCGCTTTCTTTGTTTGTCTTGAATATTCAGATATCCTCTTACCAGTTCACTCTAAAAAATTTTCAAAATAAAGGCAATGATCGGTATTTAAAGAATTCGAAGAATCGTGCCCTAACGTACTGGGTTTCGCTTTCTTTCTTTGTTTTGAATATTCGAATATCCTCTTAAGGTTAAAACGCGCGTTTAAAAGGCAAGCTCACAATTGAGGGTAAAAAATCTTGTGTCCTAACGTATTGGATGTAATATTTTATCTTGAAGCGAGATGGTCTTTAATACACATTTGACTTACCTAAATATTTTAAAAGCCAATAAAAAGAGAATCGCGTTTTGAACTCTGTTCAAATCTTTAATTTTCGACATTAAGACACTAAATAATCAATCAAGTATCAATTTTGGGCGTATCGAAGGTGCTAGTTCTTCCTCGTACGTAACTGACTCCCGAATTGATTTTCTATTTTCGTAGACCAAAATCGTCGTTTTAAAAAATTTATTTATTTTTTAAAAATAATCGTGTTTTTATGTGATCCAATCACACCCTATTAAAAACCATTGGTGGCGACTCTCAAATTTTCATTTTTAAAAGTCAATTTCTCGTTTTTAAAAAAACGGTTTCGACAGGTGTAATTTCGTAAAGAAAATAAAGAAAAATACAAGTATGTTCTATAGAAACAAGGATTGATTTTAGACTTAAGGTTCTATTTTTTTTTCTCAGACAACCCAATAGGTTCTTTATGGGTCCGCTCACTCCTTGGCAACAGATGGATTAAAAAGGGGAGATCAGGCTTACCTTGTGAACGGAGCGACTGGTCTTGGAATCACAGAAGCGGAGACTGATCGGTGTTGGAGGAGGAACCCGAATCTGGACTAATTTCTGGAGAAGAAGGAACAAAATGGGAGAAGACACATTGAAAGAACAGAAGGCCGACAGTTTTCTTCTCAGGAGCTGATCGTTTTTTCGGACAGGTTAGAAGATTCCAGAGGAGGACAGCTCATTAGGCGGGTTGCTTTTTTGTCTTTTACTTTTTCGGTGTTTTTCTGGACAGTTTTGTTCTGAGCCCAACAGTTCTGCTTGGGCTTTGTTTGGTTTGTTTTTATAATAATACAACCCAGCAAATATTTTCATATATATATATATTTCTACTTTTAGTTCCAATTCCATGTTAGGCAACTTGAAATTTTAGACTTAGACGTGGCTCGTTAGATGTCATGCTCTGGTTGGACCCTCGATAATGCTATAAAAAATAGTTGCAGAAGGTGAGGGTGTATTTGACATATCATTAAAAATTTTCAATATTTAATAGTTTATATATTTCTTATAATTATTTTAATTTTTTACTTAATATAAAATTTTCAACTACAAAAATGTTGAATATAATAAGTAGGTAAGTAACTCATCACTTAAAATAAAAAATATTAATCGATTTTATTTTATTATAAAATTAAAACAAATTATCTTTATTAAAAAATGAGATATTCAAAATACTAAATTCATCTTTCATCCCAAACTATCTAAAATAATATAAAATATTATATTAATAAATTTAAAATTTAAAATTAATATTTACTTTTATCAAATAATATAATTATATTCAATACTTATATTTACTAATGTATTAAATAATTTTTTAATATAAATTAAACACTTATAAATTAAGTACTTTACTACTAACTTTTTAGCAATTAAAATTTTAATTTATCAAATACACCCTACGTGGTGAGCATTAATTAGGGCCTTGCTGGTGAATTTTTTAGTTGCAAGAGTGTTGAGGTCTCAATTGATTTTATACTTTTTTTAGAGATTATTTTTTTACCATTAAACATTTTTTAATGGGGAAAAATAAGAAGGTCAAGGTTATCATTTATGTACATTATTACTTTCTTCTCAAAAACTTTTAAATTGGGCTCAATGGCCATAACTAAGATGATTTTAAGAAGATAAATTATAAAAATAGTTATTTTTATTTGTTTCAGATTTCATTTTAATCACTTATGTTTGAAATGTTATGTTTTAGTCACTTACGTTATCATTTTATTATGAAGTGGTCACTCTGTCTTTATGCTCCGTTATAAATTAAATTTATTTAATTAAAAACCTATTTTCATCTCAACAACTGAACATCTAAGTTGGCATTTAAAACCTATTTAGACTGCCACATAGGACTGCTGTTAAGGAGATAACAGAACTTAACGGTAGAGTGACCACTTCATAACAAAATGATAATGTAAGTGACTAAAACATAACATTTCAAACATAAGTGACTAAAATATAATCTGAAACAAATAAAAGTAATTATTTTTATAGTTTATCCTTTTAAGAATTCATATGGCGAACCTATTTGGTCAAAAAAATTTATTACTCCAATGGGCCTAAACAAATTGGTTTGCTAGGGGAACATGGTTTGGTTCGAATGTAGGTATAAGAACACATGGGATTGGTAATCATGATATTGGATGTTTTGTACTGACTAGGATCATTTAAGATGATAATAAAGAGCCTCCATCAAAGAACAGCAGACTTAGCCCTGGCAGATACGAGATGATCAGCATTCGTTGGTACATATGGCTATAAAGAAATGAATGTTGCTTTGAAGGAATAGAAGCAAAGGTAGAGCAGACAATTAGTAAGGCAAGAAGCCTAAGCAATACTTGGCAAGAGGATCACAGTAGAGGAATGAATGTACTGAATAATACTCACAACTATAGCAATAGTCACCATTGTTTCGGTGTTTTTGCAAGGAAGCGAGGCCGTGCTGGAACAGGAACAGCATGTGCGTTGATAAATCAAAATCAGGAGCTACTTTTTTCATTCAGCAAAATGGTGGAGATTAAAGATTTACAACTGGAGGATAAAAGCGTTGCTAAAGGATATCAAGAGACTTGAGAACATCAGTTTAGTCTACGAGGGCAGCAGCATATAACAAGACATGTATCAAGATGGGCATCGCTAGCTTCCGGGGTCAAATATTCAATTTATGGGATTAGAACCCCATCCTGTTTTGAATGCTCTGTTTTCACTTAAACCTTGGGTTGGATTTTGATTTATGTGATGTGATGAGGTGAATTCTTTGTTTTGATGGTAGCTCTACACTCCTCAAGTTTCTGAGGACAATTTCTACTAACACAACAATTCATGGTAATAAATTCATCACTATGAATGCACAAACATTTTCTATAAAAATTGAAAAACAAATGAAATACATATTCTACAAAATGATAAAGTAGATTCAAGAATTCTCCCCACAACTCTTCTGATCACTTTGTTGCAACCAATAAATGAAGCTTCATTCTTCTCATGCTTTTGCACAACTTGTGATAGACCTGTATGGCTGTACATCTTGTCTCGATAAATTTTACCATTTTTTGCTATCAAACGACACTATATACATACATGTATATATATATCATACTTCCCCTTGCAGCTATTGAACTCCTCCGTTTAGTCCAAAAACATAAACACCTGCCATCACAAAAGTTTACAACAAATTATAAACCCACAAAAACCTGTCGTTTGAACTAAAAATGGAATAAGGAAGGATTAGCTTACCAAGCGTAGGCATTAACAAGGATAAAATCACAATGCCAGCAGTCTTAAGCGGTATCCCCGTCTTCACCATATCTGGAATATTTATATGCCCCGTCGCGAATCCAATGATATTCGAAGGTGTTGCCGTCGCAAGAATAAAAGCAAATTGTGATCCCACTGCTCCAGGGACCATAAGGAGTAATGGGTGAACATGCATGGTTTTTGCCATTTGAATCAAAAGTGGAAGCACAAGGGTAGCAGTAGCATCATTTGATGTTATAAACTCGGTAATTATGGCACAGATTAAACACACCGCGGGGGCAATAGCTAAATACGGAGCCTCTTCGAGAAAATCTAGAGTTTTGGATAATTGATCAGCGAGTCCGCTTGACTGGACTCCGTCGGCTATGGCGAAACCAGCCCCTAGTAACAAAATAATGTTCCATGGCAGCTTCTTGCATTCGTTCCAGTCCATCAATTTCTCTCCCTTTCGCTTCTTGTTGGGAATTACGAACAAAAAAGTTGCCACAAGAACCTACACGGTTTAAGATTATAGTTCATCACATCAAATTTTGGGGCTTTATCATTGCAAGTCTTCTTTTAAAGTTTATGTTACTCACACTGACGGTTCCATCGCCTGCACGGCCATTGAACAGAGTTCCCCATCCCGGAATGTCTTCAGTTATGCTTCTGGTCATCCATAAAGCTACCAGCACCTGTACTTAGCCATTTACCTTTGTCTTTTTAGTTAAAAGTCATTATAAACATAATAGTCATTGATTAGAGATAAATACGAACCCCGAACACAGCTAAAACCATCTTCTCTGCAAAAGCCATTGGACCTGTTCATACCAAATGCAAAATACTACTTTAATTTCATCAAATTATATCATTGAACTCCGATTATTTTAGTGGGGTTTAATTTGTTTATATACCTAACAAGTTGAGTTCCCTCTTGAGGTGGGTTTTATCCAAGTAGGCAGAGAGGGCTTGGCTAGAGCCTCTGGATAAGTAGAGCAGACAGAGTATCGCCCAAAACGCGAAGAAAATCAAGACGGCCAAGGGGAAACCGAAGAAGAACCATGTGTTATAGCCGATGGGTTCAGCATCTGGATATGAGCCTTTATACATGGCTACCAATATCAAGTTGACACCGGTTCCGGTGAGGGTGCTCATCCCACCGATGGGGGTGGCGAACGTGACGCCGAGGATGACAGCCCGACAGAAGTCGCGGATGTGGGTGGATTGGGTGGGGCCCGTCGGGAGGCGCTGTAGGATCCCGGTGGCAACGGGCATCATCATGACGGCGCAGGCCACGTTGTGCATCCACATGCTGAGGAAGAAAGTGGTCCCGCATATGCCGAGTAAGAGGAGAGGTGGGTTCACTGGCTCCCCGCAGAAGCGCGAAGTGATCTGTGTGATCCACGCACAACGTTAGTTGAGTAGGCATGATGGGAATTTTTGGTTATGATATAATGTTGTCTCTCTAAATCCAAAACAGATATGTTCATATGACTTGTCAGAAAAAAAAGAAAAAGAAAAAGGGTTTGGCACTTCTTTTTCATTTTAATGATTGGGTTAATTTCACCATAAGTCCTTAAATGATGACTCAAAGTTTGATATCAGTCTCTAAATTTCAAAACATTCTGATTGAAACTTTAAATTATTAGTTTTGTAACAATTAGATCTTTCTATTTGTTTAACCATTAGCTTCGGCATTAAATGTTAGTTCAAATGTAACACTATCTTTTTAATAACATTGTTTTTCTTTAATATGTTAAATCCAAATTGTCCATAAGTACATACATGGTTAAAATTTAATCCACACATTTTAAAAATGCTACATATAAGACTTAAATCAGTTATTAGGTTAACGAAAAGACCTGATTGATATAATATTAATATTTTGATGACTCAATTAGAACATTTTTAAAGTTTAGTGGCTAATTTAGAATCTAAAAAATAATTTTAAAAACTTTTACTACAACAAATGGTATGATAATAACAAGTAAAAGATATGTTTTGAAATCGGTAAAAGTGCCATGGAGACCTCTATATTAGGAGTCGATTGCATTTTACCTCATTTATTAAAAAAATAGTAAATTAATTCTTATTTATTAGATCAAAGAGTAATTTGGTTCTTCTGTTAACAATTTCATCCATTTTTCTATTAAAAATCGATCCCTATACATCAGTATAAAATACATGTGGCATGTCACATGTCACTATCTAGTTATTCTATCAACCACACCAATTTTTAACAGTATATATGGATGGCATTTTTAACAGAAAGGACCATTGTGTTCTTTAATCTAATATACAGGGACTAGTTTGATAATTTTTTGCAGTCTGAAATCATGTTGAAGCTTTTGAGCAAATTAAAAGACCCAGTATTGTTTTTTTGCCAAAAAAGAAAACCCTTTTTGTGATAGCATTTGAGCAAAATTTCCTTTTAATTGCTTCAACAAATAGTATAATCTTTTAATAATCTACTTTGAATTTGAGTCCAAAATCGATCCAAACACAAAGAAGCTGCTATAAACTTCATGTGTTCTATGGATTACTGTCAGCTATGTCAATTTTCTAACAAGAAGGAATCAACTTGAGGGAGAAAAATACAGTTGAAACGAGTAAAATCGATAAGGGAAACTCACATTTAAGGCCAATCTTCTATGAATGTTGTAGCGCTCAACAGCAAGAACAAGTATAAAACTACCCAGAACCAGGGTAATCACATCATCCATATACGAGTGGGCAACACTATCTGCAGAAGAAATTCCAAAGAGGGGAAACAAAAAGAGAGGTGCCATGGAGGTGATTGGCATCGGCACGGCCTCAGTGAGCCACCAAGAGAAGACCCAGGCCAGAACAGCTAACATGTTCCGGCTAGTCACTGGACCATCGAACTTCACAAAAACACACACGATGGCACACAATATGGGTCCTAACACCACATAGAAACTTTTAAGTGAGATCAAGGATTTCAGAGAAAAGGGTGAACTCGATGAAGACTCCACTGGTTCGTTGATGGGGAGAAGTGGGGCTTTTGAATCATCGGAATTGTCACCGGCGGGCATTTTTCCGGCGAGATGGATATGAATCAAGTGTGGTGGAAAATAAGAGGCTTGGACAAGGCTTGCTTTTATATCTGAAACTTGGGACGGAGGCTAGCTATTGACAAATTCGCTTTTCCCCGTAATTAGTTGTTTTTGGCATATAGCTTACAAATGTTGATTAGTATAAACATTAGAAACCATAATGATTCGATAAAATTAATAAATTTAAATATATAATATATATATATAGGAATATGCTTGGATTCAAAGTACGGGATGCATGGATAGGGCCAATTACAGATCATCAACAAAGCCACGTGGGTATCTTTATGCCACAACTTATCTTAGCCTTTGTAGATTAGTCCTTTCATGGGTTATTGATTGTTACATACAAGGTATAATTTCTCAAAATGTTCCAACTAATTGAGATATGGTACTCTTGACTCTTGAGTATTTTTCTGTAATATTTCATTAATGGAGATAATTGAATATTTATACATATAATTATTATTAATAGAATTGACATTCTTTTACGTTTTATGTATATTGGACACGTGAATTATTTTAATTTACCTATTAAACTTTGTAGTCCTTGCATGCGAACTCCTTAATATATACAAATTGAGATCATAAAATTCTCTTACGAGCTCTTTTGACGAACCTCCACTACAAGACCTGCATGTACTGAATTGGTCGGGCCTAACCTATTTGTGAGTAGGCGATCTAAATTTTATTTGCATTTGGGGTTGATGATATAAATACGTAACATGGAACAATGGAAAAAAGTGTGAGAGCCCCAGTCAGCCAGACATTTGTTTGATTCAAGAAAACAAATTCATGGAAAATAAATAAAAAGAAAAGTTGCAACAATTTGTTTGTAGAAAAATGAAAACGAAGGTAGAGTAATAAAAAAAAATAGTAAATGTGTTTGGAAGTGATAGCTTTGTCTGTCTATTCTGCAAGTGACAATTTTTTTAAAACAAAAATTACTTGATAAAGATTAAGCTGACATGTAAGGTTTATAGCTATCTGTTTGGGGAGATTACTTCTTAGCCTGTCACTATTTTTGTTCTACCATATTTGAATTTTCTTGTTCAGGTAACCATAATTGAATTTTAATTAGTAGGAACAAGTTAAGTCATATGTAATTCATTTAATGCAAATAAATTAACAATTAGATTTTGGGTAAAAATAATTGGGTGTTTAAATAAATTTATAATTGAGTTGATAATTTGATCTTAATAAAAATTTTAAATAATAATATCGATAAATAAAGAAGATGTGATATTTCATTGAAAGGGAAGGGAATGTTGGACAAAACACATTAACAAACAAATATAAATATAAATAATTATATTAAATATAAGATCTCAATAAGTGATATAAACAAATATCTATATTTATCTAAAAAACGCTAGATTTAAATAAAATAAATTAAATAAATATTTATATTTAAAGTATCATATATGGAAAAAAAAACTAAATAAACAAGATTATGAAAACTAGAAATCAAATAAGAAAATCGAGTTTTACTAGATGTTGAGGCCTGTTAATACAGTTTCCTTAAGACAGATTCGGCCGCTCCTATGGTACTTGGAGAAACGTAGGTCAATTGTCTCCCGGGATACAACAACAAGATGATCGAAACAGCAGCACATCTATAATGATCAACGAACAAAATCTTGTCTTCATCTATCACAGAAACATATGAAAATATGGAGAGAAAAAGGAAAAAATTTTCGAGAACAAAATAAATTCGTTGTGAGTGTGTATCTAAAAAATTCTGTAGAATTCTTTAGGCTTTTATAAGCATTCAATATAGTGTAATTTTAAAAATTTCCATAAATAAAGATATAAAATATGCATTAAAAGAGCCTTTAAATCAATTTTGCAGAGAAAAATAAATTTCATATTGGGCTAAAATATCTACAAACCTATTTTGGGCCCGGTTGATCCAGACATTTCACGTCAACCACGTGCACCCCAAATATGAGTTTTAAACTTAGTCATTCAATAATCTTTTTAGTGAGTTCTCATATATATATACACATCTCATACTTGGTATTTAACCAATATGAGATCTAAGTTTTTCTTTTCCTCAACATATATTCACAAGTAGCTTACTTTGAGTATTAATTTCTCATTCATCTCTCAACCATTTTAAGCATATGATATATCGTTCTAAAAGTCTCATTGAGTAAAATATAAAACTATAATTTTAATATTCAATTATCTACATTTACCAATCGAGAATATACCTCAAAGTTTCTAAAAATTATAATTTTTTTCAACAGAGAATTATAATAGTCATGCTATCAAAGAAAGATTAACCATGAAACACATTTCACCATCAATCGTTTATCTCTTTAAAAATCACCTACAATAAAGAGATTAGTTATACTACCAACAATAAATACTCTTATTACGGTAAAATGAAAACTTGAATCACTTGAAAATCTAGAATAAACTCAACATCATCGAATGGTTTTACGTGTGGGGGATATTTGCGTTGAATTAATCTATTTAAGTTTGTTTTTGCTCCACATGGGAAACATTGGTATTTTAGGTTCAAACATTTGGGCTGTGAAAAGTAAGGTAAAAGGTCAAAACTCAAAAACACAAAAGAGGAAATGTACAATAATTTACTGGACCAGTTGGACTGCAATAATTGTCAATCAATGCTAAGCATCCAAAGGTTTGTGGGAGCAGCCAAGTGGACCAACTGGGAAAAAGTGTTGCACCTGGTTCAGGTTTTAACTGAGAAAGTTCGAGGTAACCAAATAAAAGGGGACGCGTGTGGGTTGATAAGGTAAAGGCCAAACTGAATTCTAATAATTCATCCTCGGCCTCACATGGTCCCTTAGGCTTAGCAGTGCAGTCCAATCTGAACATATAGCAACATGAGTGAATGTGATACATCCCCATACCTACTTCTTACACATGGGTGGTTGTTTGTATTTACTAATTGTCCCAAAAATCTGGACTGAATCAATTGGGCAGCAATCACCTACATGCTCATATGTTTTACATCTATAATATTAGACTAGGGACCTATATTTAAGATTTTATTTTAATCAATGATTTAGAGAGTACTTATTTTTTAGGTTTAACTTGAATATTATTTATTTAGATAATATTACTTAAATTAAATAATTAATTTAATTGATTTTATCCTATGACCACATCAGTCTTTAACATTCTCTCATTTGGACCATATGATAAATTTAAGAACTTAAATGGGTGTGTAGACAAAGTAAATTTTTAGATCAATTATAAAGCATCACATGTTTAAGTTAAATTTATTGTGGGCAAACCTAAAGTTACCACAGGAAAATGATGACCTCATATATTGTGTCATGATTATTATTTTTAATTAATTTTAATTAACTAAGAGATAAATTTTAAAATTTTATAATATCACCAATTAAAAATAAAACAATTAAGTTATAATATTAAATGATTATTTTATCTCTAATTAATTAAATATATAATTTTTTAGTATAAAAGACTGATATTTATTGAAGCACATGGCTCAATATGGAGAAAAACAAAAGTCACAACAAAAGTAAATTGAAAAGACAAAAACAACAGCAGACCAAACGGCTAAACAATGAAACCGCACATGGGAAAAAACAAAACCAAAAATGCAAAGGAGAAAACTACCATAAGCCAATACCAAAAAACGATTCACAATCAAAATACCAGTCAAATATCTTTCTTCACCTTGTGTAGCAAAAACGTTTCTAAGATGAGCACAAATAAAGAAAAGCCAAAAGCTTTGAGTCAAACTATGGAGATTCAAAGAACCTACTCCATCTTCAAAGCAAATTTAGAAAGAAGCTTGGTGACTCTAGTTCCAAGTCATCCGATCCTTTTCCACACCATCGTCCTTACTGATTCCGGAACCCCATCAACCCAGATATATAACACCCCCTAACCCTTATCCGTCGCCGAAACAAGGTTATGAGGTATTACCAGACAGTTCAGAACAAAAACGAGCAACCACATATATGTTTAACATATTCATCATAATTTAATTACAATGTTCCTTTAATGAGCTCTCGAGGCCTAAAACACGTGTTCAAAACTAATCGGGACTAAATCACAAGCTTAGAGAATTTTTCACGAAATTTTAAAATTTTTCCTATATGCAGAGCTCACATGCCCGTGTGGTTCAGGGACACGCCCGTGTGACCCTAAACAAGCCCATGCTTCAGACCGTGTCCTACCCTGTGTAACTCTCTGACTTAGGCCACACGGCCTATCCACACGCCCATGTGTAAGCCGTTTGTCTCACACAGTCTGGCCACACGCCCGTGTGCCAGGCCGTGTGGACTCAAAGTGAGCCTTGTACAACAAGTTTACCAACCCTGCAAACCTTGAACAACAAACAAATCAAAATCCAATCTTTCAACCAGTCCAAAACATGTCAGAACTGTCAATATAGAGATCTAACTTACGCATGTTTAAAGATATCTAACATAAATTATCTAATCAATTCATTTAAATACCATTCAACCAATTCAAACTAAAACCATATAAATGGCTATAATATAAGACATATGTTAATATATATAGATCAACCAATATCATCTTACACACCATCAATATTCACATTTCTAAATGACATCAAAAAACAACCTAGGTACATGCTATTTTCATAAGTAAAAATACTTTACCACGTGATTTGAATTTGGGACCGACTTTGGATGCTAATTCAACAATCGAACTTTACCTAACCTGTGCATGGAAACAACCGTACGTTGAGTATAACACTTAGTGGTATTTCTATAATCCGAATACTTATTAATAAAAAATTTATAATGTTTATATACATAATCATACATAATAAAAATCATTCAATAAATAATCAATTTCATAAATCATCATATCTTCTATTTCAATCTCACAATTGCTATTCAATAGCATTTCACAATAAATTTCTCAATTTCAATTTCAATTTCAATATCCATTTTGTATTCAATATTATTCAATGTCAATCATTTGATCAATTCATTCATATATCCCTACTAACACAACTCAGACTCTGACGGATACGCAGATCCAACCTAAACACACCAGTACAACACTCAATGCCTTATCGGCCATGCCGAAGTAAAACAATACGGTACTCAGTACCTCATCAGATTTATCTGAAGCAATAATAATACGATACATAGTGCCTCATCGAGTAGAAGTCGAAGTATCTCTGAACACTTCCAATCCTATGGTATGCCAACTATATCCGACTTAGCCCGACATTGTTAATAGGGTATTCAATTCACTTTCAATTTTCAATCAATACACATTTCAATTCAATAATCCATACATATTCACAATCCAATTCAATACCATAATATCAACACTTACCTCAATTTTCACTTATCATACATATCATCAATAAATACATTAAATTATTATTAAATTCGGACTATAGAAATATAAACCTTATTTTTCGAGCTAATCGTCGTTGACTTTTTCATTTCCTTTCTTAGTTGACGTATACGGCTTAACGTTAACACTTAAGCTTGAAACCTTAAAATCTCTAATTTCTCTTTTTTTCTTTATTTTCTTTCTTTCTCTCCTGTTCTTCTCTATTTCGTTTATTTATTTCTCTTTTTTTATTTACTTTAGTTTATTTATGTTTTATTATATTATATTATTATATTATTATATTAATCTATTATTATATTATATACTTAAGTATTACGTATAATTTTATGTATATTATACATACACATGGGATAATATTTTCCATACATTTGTCACTTATTTCTCTTATGGTTTATTTCTAATTTAGTCCTTCAACTTTTCTCGATTCTATAATTCAATTTTTTTTACTTTATATTAATCTAGTCCTTACACTAAATTAATCTTAATTCAAGCTAATTCACCTAGCCAAAATCTAATTAACCACTCTATTGACTTCGTAAATATTTTTAATAAATATTTATGAATTCATTTTACGAAAACAGTGACCCAAAAATACACTTTTTCGATACCCATAAACTTCGGGTCATTACAAGATACCAGAGATTTGTCTTCCTCTTCCTTCCAAAGCCAAAGTATGAGCCGCTCCATTGACTAGTAGGGAAACAAAAAGGTAAGATACATCGAAAAAAATTTCTAGAATATGTATATGATGTATAATTGGTCTAAGAATCGATCTATTTTCCCCCTTTGTCTTGAGCTTTTTGATAACCGGAAGTGAATCCCCTTCCACGAGCAGACGCCAGAAACCCATTTCTACTGCAAAGAGGATAGCCCTATCGCACGCCGTTGCTTCAGCCACAAAAGCGTTGACAACATCCTCAAAAAGATAATCCTCAAAAAGATAAGTTTCTGCCCCTACAACTTCTTCTTCAGAATTCCTAGCTAGTACTGCTGTTGTAGAAGTTCTAGAATTGCTTTGAAAAGTTGCATCAAAGTTGAGTTTAATAAAACCAATGTCTAGGGGATTCTGTAGTTCTTTAGATAGGGATCTATAAAAACCTCTCAGATTCTCTTGGCTTAATCTTATTTCTTGACCATATCCTCAAATGAATCCTAGCAGTTCTTACAAAAAAATTTTAACTCCTTCATGAATCAACTTATTTCTTCTATACCAGAGAGCCCATAGAGAAATTACAATAAGTTGTCTGTTTTGATCATCTGCTGCAGAGAAAGTGTTAACAAAACGAGTTTTGCAACTCGAAGTACTATTGACTGGATCAATCTTGATTTGAAAAAAAGCCCAGACCTACTGTAATATACCACAAGACCACAACAGATGGTCAGAATCCTCTAGAGCTGCCTTGCAGAGGGGACAGTCGACTTCAACCCTTAAAGTTCTTTGAAACAAATTATAGAAATGGGGCAAAAAATTATTAAACAATCTCCATATATGTATTTTTATTTTTGTTGGGATGTGCATAGGCCAAAAAGATTTGTAAAAATCCTTGTAAGCCTCAACATTAGGGGAGATGTAGTTAGAGTTCTGTAAATGTTCTATAACTAGGACCCGATACCCGCTCTTCACTAAGTATTCCCCAGTGCCTTCATGTTTCCAGACTAGCATATCCTCCGATTTAGCCTTATATCGGAATGGAGAAAATACAAGTTGCATGATCATCATCAACAATATTGTAAACTAGATCATTGTTCTAGGTATTAGTTTCAGCCTCAATCAACTGATTCACTATCGTCCAGTTCGGATTATTTTTTGAGCTAATAATCTGTTGGTCCCTGCTCTAGGTAGCCAACGGTCATTCCATATATTTACGCTAGCACCATTATCAATTCGCCACAGTATCCCATCTGCAATCAAATCCTAGCACTGCAAATGCTTCTCTAGGTAAATGATGGGTAAAAGCCAATTTTTGCTGATAATATATCTGAAAAAAGATAATAACGTGCTTTTAAAACTTTGGCTAAAAGACAATTGGACTGTGATAAAAGACGCCAAGCTTGTTTTGTTAATAAGGCCTTATTAAACAAAACCAGATTTTTGAAACCCAGCCCACCAACACTTTTCGGATTACACAAAGCATCCCAGTTACTCCAATGGATGCCTTTAGCCGATTTATTATTAGACCACCAAAACTTATTAATTATGCCTTCAAGTTTTCGACATAACATTTTTGGCAGAGTAAAACGTTGCATAACGTAAACTAGTATAGCTTGTAAAACCGACTTAACAAATACCTCATTTCCCCCTGTAGATAAATAGCATAAACTCCAACCTTCGATTCGTCTTCTAAACCGGTCAATAAAGTTAGCAAAAGCCTAAGTCTTTTTTCATCCAACCATCAAAGGTGACCCTAAATACTTTTCAAGATTTAAAGCCACCCTAATACCCAGTAAATTGGTTATGGTTTCTTTGACTTTTGTATCCACATTAGCCCCAAAATAGATAAGTGATTTGTCAAAATTCACTCGCTAACCCGAAACCATCTCGTACTCCTGAATAACATCTTGAACCACACTAGTTCCCTTGTTTGAAGCGTCTCTAAAAAGAATGCAGTCATCTGCAAAGAACAAGTGATTAATCGAAAATCTTTCCCTTCTAATAGGAGCACACCTCATCAGACCTTTATGTTTTGCTTCATTAAGGAGTGTAGAAAAACCCTTAGCACAAATTAAAAAGAGATAAGGGCTGAGTGGATCGCCCTATCTTAAACCTCTTGAAGGTGAAAACCACTCACTGTTTGATCCATATACTCACAGAATAGGATATAGAACAAACACATCTCATGATAAGAACAATCCAATTAGCATGAAAACCCAAATGAGTCATCATTCTAGCCAAAAAAATTTCATTCAACACGATCTTACGCTTTACTCATATTGAGCTTAAACGCAAAATTCCCTTTCTTTCCTTTCTTCTTCATTTTCAAAGAATGAAGGACCTCATAAGCAATCAACACATTATCCGAAATATGTCTTCTTGGGAGGAAAGCCCTTTGAGCTTTATTAATACAGTTTCCCAAAATTGCACTCATACAATTCACCAAGACTTTCGCAATAATTTTGTAAACTACTTACAAAGACTTATGGGTCTAAATTGTGAAAGGTTTTTTGGTTTTTGACTTTAGGAATAAAAACAATAAGGGTTTTATTAATCTCTCCTATTTCAGATTCACCATTCAAAACAGATAAACAGTAACTAGAAATTTTAGGTCCAATAATATGCCACTACCTTTGGAAAAAGATTACGAGAAAGCCATCAATGTCGGGGGCTTTCAAAGGCGCCATCGTCTTAACAACATAGGTAATATCCTTTCCAGTAAATTGCTGAAGCAAATTATCATTCATATCTGCAGTAACTCTTTTCTCTACTAACTAAAATAAGCGCTCATCTGTACACATATCCAAAGCCAAAAATAAATTACCAAAAAAATTTGAAGCAAGCTTTAACATCTCCTCAGTCGTGGTAATCCTTGTACCATTCTTCCCTTCCAACCCCTTGATCCAACCATGAAGCTGGCATTGAACAGCTACTTTATGAAAATAACTGGTATTTCTGTCTCCATTTTTCAGCCAATTGACGCGGGCTCGTAGCTCTCAAAAAATTTATTCCTTATTAGCCTCTAATTTAAGGCCCAATTGAATATCTGTGATTTCGGCTAGGATCTCATCAGTTGGTTCCCGATTATAAAGACAATTTAGTCTTTCTTCTAAATCCACACGATTCTTCTTTTGCTCTCTACTTCTGGATCTACTCCACTTTTGGAGTTGTTGGCCCATTCTATCAAACTTATCCGGGACACTTCCTGAAATATCAGCCCAATTTCTTTTTATATCCTCCTCAAAAGAATTCTCTAAGCACCATTTGGCCTCAAATCGAAAAAGTTTGTCTTTATTACACTGATCACTCATCCGTCTTCCCATGGTATATATTTTAATTAATATATCTAAGTAAACCCGTGCATTACACGGGATAAAAAACTAATATATTCTATAGTTAATTTTTTTTACAAATTATGGAATTTGTGCTTTATATTTAATCTAACTAATATATCTAACATATTCTTATGTGCTTTCAATACAACATAATATGGGACTCTAGGTATGCTTTCAATAGTAAAAGAAAGGAGGATATGATTGAGTATCGAGGAGTTAAAAAGGTTAAGCTAAAATATTAAATAAAAGTATATTAGTTTTTTTTTCGAAGAAGTGCATATCTTATTCGAATCTTCTTCCATAATGGTACGAACCAATAGCATTATTGAAGTAGATATCCGAGTAGAGAGAAATCACTTTATCAAGTTGGTGTTACTCGTTAATTGGTTCCATCTTTGTTAGGGAATTACCAAAAAATCCATTTTATTTGCAAATTTATATGATCATATGAATGTTTTTGACTTTTTATATTTTTATAAATAAAAATAAAAATTTGTCCATTGTAGTAGCCCATTTCTGCCCGGGCTTTAAAACAAAGAATAATAAATAAATAAATGTTTATTTATTATAGTCCATGTACAAAGCCCAAATTTCATTTACAGCCTATTACAATTTATTGACCCATTTAGCTTAAACCCAGCAGACCTATTACTACCCAAAACTCGATTACACCCAAGCCCGAATACCCGAGCCAGACCCAAACCAGTGAGGCCCAGTGCCTAAACTAAATCTGGAAACCCTAGGGTTTCCAGAAGCTTCGCGCCGCAATCAGTCCAAGAGTCACGCCCCTTCGACTCGTGTTCGTTCGTCTCGCAGTGACCCGAATCAACGTCATGACTCTGGCCTCGTATCACGCCGTGATCGACGGCCGAATCAACGCTGGTGGTCTCCTTTCCTCGATTGCCTGCAAAAATAGAAAGAAAACACAACAGAAAAGGAAAACGGATAGGGAAAAGAAATCAAAGATTTCTTTCTAAATGTAAATAGTTCATAGAATGCTATAAAAGCCTTTTTACAAATCTGTACAAAGGACCGGATTTTTACAGAATAAAAAGATACTTACGCATATTCATAAAAGGGAAGTTCAAGCAGTTTCTTTTAAAAAGGTGATTCGAGTTTTTTTATTTCTGTTATTTATTCAACGAGTATACAAATCGATCTATTGCAAAAACTGATAATATTATGAAAAAGGAAGAGGTTACCTGCAATTTTCTTAAAAGAATGAGGTTTTTTTAACCCTCCGACCACCGTGTGTAGTGGCACGTGAGCGCGTGAGAAGATCGGGGACGGAGGCTCGACAGAACCCCTAGGCCGGACCCCAGATCCTTTTTCAAAGGATTTTTTTCCTTTTTTTTAAACCTGGCTAAAATGATTTTAAAAGCTGAAATCGGGGTTTATATAACCCTACCAAAACGGTGTCGTTTTGCTTAATTCAATAAGCACTAAAACGACACCGTATTATGCAGAGGATCCGCGTGTTGACCCGGTTACCCGGGGAGGATCCGCGTGTTTTCGTAAAGTGGGTTAATTGCCCAATTGGTCCTCTCGCAATTTTAATCTTTATAATTTCATTTTATTTATTTTTTAATTTAGCCCTAGTATTTTAATTGTGATTCAATTTAGTCCTCACAGTGGCTTTAAAACTGAATTCGTGGAAACAATGTCGTTTTGGGATTAGGGCAAATTGCCCAATGAGTCCCTCGGTTTTAATGCATTTTTAAATAGGCCTAAATTTTTCTTTTATTTTTTAATTTTGCCCAAAATTTTTAATTGCTTTTAATTTTAGTCCCGTTACACTTATAAATTTATTTATTTTGAATTTTATTATTTATTTAATATATATTATTATTTTATATTAAAATTGTATGTTATATTATTATTAAATATGGAAAATCCATTATATTATATATTATTTTATTATTTTATATGGCATATGTATTATTTATATTGTATTAATTAAAATATTTTTTTAAAAACATATGTATTATATATATTTTTTAAAATGTTAATTATGTATAAAAATAATAATTTTTTATTTATGTATATTATATTATTATATATGTTTCTTATAAATCTTATATACATTTTATATATTTCACTATATTTATATATTATTTGTTTTCATATTATTTTATTACATATTATATTTTACTCCATATGATATTTTTTATATATTATATACATTTTATCATATATATTTTTATTTTATTTATCATATGATTTATATTGTTTGTAAATTATATTATACACTATATATTTTATCATATTTCTTTACATTGTCTTTATTTTATTATAAAATATACACTATTTTTATTATTTATTAATTATCTACATTCTTAAATTATTTTTTATAAGTATAATAGCAATATTTAGTACATTATTTTTCTTACATATTAAGTTATTATATTTTATAAGTATAATCTATATATGTATATATCATTTTAAAAAAAAAGGGTTCTCTTTTATTATCCTTATATTATTTAGTATATTTCTAAATAGCTTATTTTTATTCAACTTATATTTTATACATTTTACTTTGCTTAGTTTTTGGTTCTCTTTCGTTGCCTAATAGGTTAAATTTTACATATCATTTGTTTTATCTTTAATTGAATATTTTATATTGTTATTTTAAGAGTATATTTGCATGAAATATTATTATGTATGTTTAATTTGCATTGATTTATTTTGCCATTTTTGTATGTTGCATGTAACGATAATGCATGTATATATATGTCATATAGGGCCATGCATAAGGTGATAACGTATATTGTGTAATTTATGTTATTATTTATTATTCTCTATACTATATTTGCATAAAATGATAAAGCATGCATTATGTAGCTAGGTTTATTTAATGTTAATTTTTTTTTTGTAAAATACATCATCACTTTCAAAAGCAAAAAATATCTCATTTCAAAAGTTTTTTTTTTGAAAAAAAGTAAGGCAATGTTTCGATATTTAGGAATTCGAGAAGTAGTGCCCTAACATGCTGGGTTGCGATTTCTCGTTTGTCTAAGTATCTAAAATATCCTTCTAAACGAATTTTTTACAAATCACAAGATGATTTCAGTTACGAAAGTTTAAAGATATCGTATCCAATCATGCTGGATGTGATGTTTGTACTCTTTTGAAGCAAATGAATCTTGATACTTTTAATTTAAAATATTACGGTTTTAAGGAAATCTCATTTCTAAATTCTTTCAAATTTTTGTTTAAGGCAAAACTATTCAATTTGGTACCAATTTTGGGCGTTACGAGGGTGCTAATCCTTCTTCGAACGTAACCGACTCCCGAACCTGTTTTCTCGTGATTTCGTAGACCAAAACATTTTATAAAGTGATCCAATCACACTTTAAAAGATTGGTGGCGACTCCCGTTTTTGTTTTTCAAAAGTCGATCCCCGTTTTTCAAACATCCCTTTAAAAAATGGTTTCGACATCCATAATAAGAATTGAACAAAGGACATCATACATATATAAAAAAAATTCTTTTACCATTTGAACTAAATCAATTTTTATTTTTTATATGAAACTTTAATAAATATATTTATTATATATTTGTATATATTATAATATTGTTGATTGAATTGATGTCACAAATTAACTCGACACTAACACAAAATTGATGATAACACAATAATAAACAATTGTATGTATTTAGTATTTTTAATCTAATGTATTTTGTATTTAAATTTTATTTTACTCATATTTTAATCTAATTCCTTTTTTAATATCATAAATATTTTATATATCATTATTAATTAATCATATGTTTTATTATTTATTGTATATACTCATCCGATAAAATTTTTAGTATACCTTTTTAAGATTTTGTCTCTTGTTAACTTAGAACAAAACCTTAAACCGCCTCTTGAAGCCACGGAAGAGCAATAGCATATAAAAGCCATGGTTTGGTCTCTTTAGCCTAGAGAGCATGATTGTCTTCATGTTGGATTAAACTTTGGGAATTGGGTCCATAAGTTTTGTTATATGAACTATATCTATGCGATATACAAATTATAGATTTATGACGTATGTTGATTTCTGATAAGTGTAGTTGTCATTATCTTATTATCGGACTACATACAAATGTCACGGAATTAGACCTTTCGTCTCGTAATTTATATAATTTTAGGTGATTTTTTCGTTTTAAATGCGCGTAAATTAGTCTAACTTTTGTAAAGTGGGAATCTTCGTCAGAATTCTCTAAGGCACCGAATTATAAAATGGAAATAACTCAAAGATAAAGAAAGCTCGAAAGAACAAAATAGCCACAGAAAACTAAAACACGCTAAGTTTTTGAGTAAACGCTCTCAATTAATATTCACTTCTAAAAAAAATGAACTACAATGGATACAATGATTGATTACAAAGGAGAGGGAGATCCTCTATTCATAATTAAGCCCCCCAAATCTAACAGTATAATTAGCTTTATATCGACGGACGAGATTGAAGCATATCTATAATTAAGGGATTTACATAATCCTCAATATTACAAAATCAAATTTTATCAGATTATAAACTTTTTAAGATTACTTTCCTATTTATCAACGTAGGCCCAATTTTCCATAAGTGTTTCGCTGGATAACCAAAGTTTTAACTAAGTGAGCTTTGTCTATTATTTATTGAATCGAGCCAGTTCATGTTAATTAAATGAACTCCATTTAATATGTAGTCCTCCATGAAACGTTCTTATTGCAATGGTTACGTGCTTTGAACCGCAACCCGTGACACAAGAGGGAGAATGTATTGGTCAAAAAGGCATTAGAGTTTGATCTTTAGAGAATGCTCTAATACTTGAGATAAAAGAGAGTTGAGATACATAAATAAATTATGGAAAGCTAGTAAGAGCTAGGCGAAATTAGAAAACCTTTTTAGGGTCGGAATTAAATTATTTCATCATTTTAATATTTTATATTTTTATAAATTTTAGAGATTAAAATTAGTTTTTTTTAAGTCCAAATTGCAATTTGACGATTCTATTAAATTATAAAGGTAACTGCTCTGCCCCTCCTGATAAGGACAACGGTAAAGGAGTATAAAATAGTATACGATAGGTCTTTGAATTGTTATTTTAGTTACGTATAGAAGTTTATGTTTTTCATTTATTCAGGTCAAAGGGACAATATGGTAGCAAAAGCCAATTGCCCGACAAACATGAGATTTTTAGTCCCCGCAATGCCATGGGTCAAAGGGAGGCAACTGTATTGTTTGTAGAAATTTAAGGTTAAATTCTATAGAAAGTCCATCAACTATGTGTTTTTAGTTTATTTAGTTTCTCTATTATAATTTATTTTTTGAAATATGTATTTTAGTTTTAAATTCTGTCATTTATCTTTCTTAGACATATTATTGTATGACATATATATCTTGCTAGAGTTGTGTGATCAAAATTCTTGTTAAAATAAAATATAAGTGACAAGATAGGGGAACTGTGAGGGCGAAGGCCGAGGGCCAAAATAAAATCTGTATAAAAGTTTACTTCCTCCATTTGATATTTGATTAGAATAAGGTGTTTTAACCTTACTGCATTACTTCTATTAGACTTTGATTAGAATATGGTTTTACAAACCCTTCTCTACAAATAGTTTTTTCCTTTAAAGAGTTTCCATATAAAACTCTATGCGTTTTATTTTCTCTTTTTCTTTGTGATTTATTGTCATTAATGACACTTTATTTTTTACATACCTTCATATTTTTTCTATAAAGTAACAATTTCATACATATCTAAAACAAATAAAAACTCGATTTTTTTTAAAAAAAAGGGCTAAGTTAACTTTTTGATGGAATTAATGAAAAAAAACTTGGAAGAAGAGAACATATTGAATTATAAATCCTAAAAGTGATGAAAATACAGTAAAATAATTAAATCTATAAAAAGGTGCATAATGTAGGGACCACTGTATAATTTTACCAAAATGAAATCATATTAAATATTGATGCATGTCCAAAAAAATATTAGACCTTTGTGTTTAAGAAGAAAAAATAAAAATGGTTGACGTGGAAATATCTTCAACAAATCGAACTAGTGAGGAGCAATGAATTATCCAAATGTTTTATCAATGCTTGTGGTTGGCGTTTTGACCCTCTCAAAGGCCATTTCTCTGCAATTTTTTTTATTTATTTTCGTTGATACCATTGGAAAGGGAAAGTTGGTGAGATTGGTTTTAGTTTTAACCATACATTTCCGGCTTGAAATCTACTTAGGATTCAGCATCACCCAATCCCATTCTGTGCAAGTTTAGTATTATTTCTAACAAGTATTTTTGAGATAAAATTATTGTTAAATAAGATATTTTTAAGTATTTTAAAAATACTTTTAAAAAATAATACTAAATTAAGCCTTAGTGTTAATAAAAATAAATTTGTTAAAAAATATTGTTACTCCTTCTACTTAAAAAAAAAAGAAATGAGATTTTGTTATTATGCTTCAAAAATTAAAAATTAAGATTTTTTATTTTTATTTAAAAATTCAATTTGATTATTAATATTATTAGTATTTTTTGTTAATATTTATTAACTTGACATATTGATTAGACTGTTTTCATAAGATGTGAGATATGATTGACGAATAGTAAATATATTGACGAATTTTGATAGAACTATCAATGATGATGATTGAACTAAGGTTTTAAAAAAATATAAAGACTAATAACATATTTTAATCAATCATTTTTTTATTATTAAAGTCAGAATTTGATATTTAAAGGTTTTTTCCTTTGAACTTGAATTAAAATAAATTAATTACTTAAGATTAATTTTTAAAAAAAAGCCTTATTTTTAATTATTAAAATATTTTAAGAGAAAATTAATTTTTTTTTCTCATTTTCATATATTTTTATTTTTAAAAAATATTTTAATGTTTTTAAACGCATGTTTAAAATAATGTGTTTTCTAATGTCCAAACTTCATCACTGATTTCTTCTTAACTCAATTTTAACATTCTAGAGTTCAAGTCTTCTCTTACCCCATTTTTCTTTCTTCACCCATTTACGTAATCGTACACCCAACTCGTTTAACTTCGTCAAAGTATTATTATTATTATTTTTTAACATTATTTTATAAACATTATTTTATAAGTACAACAGATTTACACATTGGAAAACACATTATTTTAAACATCTTTTTTTTTAAAAATACTTTTTATTCGTAAAAAGTTTATAAAAATAATTTATAAAAAGTAACATCATAATCATATTTTACAAAAATACCTCGATTGAGTTCAATTAATATTGGTAATCAATAAAATGTGATTTTAGGTGTGTTTAAATGTATTTTCTTTTAATTTAAAAGTTAGTACGAATTTATGAGTAAAAGTAAATATCAAGATTATATATAATTATTAACAAAACGGAAAATTGATATCAATCATAGTGTGGTAAATTTTGGGCTTATTTCCAAAGTCCAAGGGGTTTCTGCTCTGCCCAATAAGGTAGTGGGCTTATCATGTTTCTTGTGGTTGTTTAGACTTAAGAGACTCGCCCAAATATATACAACTTCAAATACAAATTGGTCCATGTATGGGTACACATGGTTGAAGTAGGAAAAAAATATATATAATAAAAAACTTAAAGAGCATATTAATCTACATTGGGAGAGAAAATATGAATAACAAAAAACTTAAATGCTTAAATACTCATTTGGCCTCTGAAATTTGCACTTTTGACGTTAAATTAGTCATATATGTTCAAAAAAAAATGTTTATTGGTCAAATAGGTCATTTTCTTTTAAATTTTTTTTAGGAAAATAGGCTCATTTTGGAGAAAGAGAAAGTGTGTAAAACTGTGTCTAGTCGGACTTGCACATAATATTTACCACACATTAGACCTCTTTTGAGGTGTCACCTCGTAGGACCTTACCACCATTGCAGTGTTGCCTCATAGAGCCTACTGACCTCCGCGCGATGTTGCTTTATGGAACCTAATAATCGTCGTCATAGTGTTGTCCCGAAGGACCTATTTCACATTTCACCTTGATGCTCCAACACCGAAGTGTCCCCCCCCACAAGGCTCAGAGCTTTACACATCACGACTTGCACTCAGCAATACCGTATAACGATATATTATTGAAATTTCATTTTTCCTATTCCTCCACCCATTCCTCCATTTCGCTATTCCTAACCATGATGCCACTCCATAAGGCCCGGTGTAACACCCCTAACCCACATCCGTCACCAGAACAGGGTTACAAGATGTTATCGAAGTTTACGGAATAATTACACAAAAATTCCATATTCACATCAAAACTATCCACTCGATTCATAGTCACTAAATTATTTATATCTGGAGATACAAAATTCCAAATTAAGATTCGTAAAAATCATTTGAAACTAGACTCATATATCTTTCCACCATAAGAATTTCATAATTTATTGATTAGCCAAAGAGTACAGTTTATTCTTCAAAGTTACCCTTGTTCTGCTATTTGACAATTTCGACCTTTCTTTATTAA